>NC_082721.1:82102549-82402549 GCF_030144855.1 Hypanus sabinus
TTGAAGATGTCCTAGATACTGCGGATGCTGGTGCCCAGGATGGAGCTGGCTAATTTTATAACTCTCTGCAGTAGCCTCCCCCTCCTCCCATACCAGACAGTGGTGCAGCCAGTTAGAATGCTCTCCACGGTATATTTGTAGAAATTTGCAAGTGTTTTTGGTGACAAACAAATCTCAAACTGCTAATGAAATACAGCTACTGTCTTGTCATATCAAAAACTTATTGGTTTGGTTAGATGACCTATTGGATAACAGGAAACAGAGTGGCGGAATCAATGTGTTTCTACTCATTTCATCCTCACCTGTTCCAAGCAAGCAGCACCCCAGTCTCTTTGTGTCAATCATTGAGCTAATTATCAAACCATCAGATGAGGCCAATGCCACTGTGGATTGAGCTCTACCTCTACTGGTTGCAGAGACCAGAGGGTACTAGCTCTAAGCACCTCCTCATATTTTTGGTGGACCACAACTTCACCAATGAACACCAAGCCATGCCTTCTTGGACTAATCAGATCTTACCATGTCAGTAGATCTCTCCTCCGTAGCCTCTAACCTGACAGTGCCTCAAACCCACAGTGTCCACTTTTGTCTCTTACCTAAGTCTTAGAAGAACCATAATTTCTAACTGCTGTTTCCCTACTGAGTTTGTATCTCATAGTCATCCCTTCTCCTCCTGCCCAGTGCCTTCCAGCTCATTCTGGGGCAACTCCCCTGCCCTTCACCATTTTGACAACTACCAAGTTCCTGGCTCCAACCACTCGTCCTTCAAAATCAGAAGAAGGTTTAAAATCACTGGCATATGTCATGAAATTTGTGGCAGCAGTACAGTGCAATACATAAAAATGATAAAATAACATTACAATGGATTCCAGTTAATTGGGACATTTTGGGACCAGTATATTTTGGTCCAATTAAGTGATGGCTCCAATTAGCCGAAGTTTCATAGAAATAGTTAAAATGTACAAAAAAGACAAACTATCATTTAACCGAGTAACAAATTATGTATGTAAATGAAATATAGAACAAATTAGAATGCTACCAACACTTATACAGTATTATAAAACTGTGTATTAGTTTCTGATAGTTATCAACAGAGGAATTAGTCTAATGTATGCTGCCATGTTCTTTTGATTGACTGTAAATGAACAAAATCAGAGCCAGCACTTAGTGCAAAGAATGGACTACCTTCAAGCAATATTTTTTTAATGCATCCTCCAAGTCTTCATTATCATTGCAACATTCAAGATGATTGTCAATGCCTTCAAGTTCTTCATAGTTCCTAATCTGTTGAAGTAGTGAATTTGTTTAATTTTCATTGCTGGCCGTTTCTGGCATCTCTAAACTTGGCTGCTTGACACTGCAGTGAGCAAAACAATTCTGAATTGTCTTACAGCTTATTACTCACCAACTATCAGTGACAAAAATCACTACTTTTTGAAAACAAAACACACACATAAGTGACACTATTTTAAAATTGTTTGCTCAAAGCCCAGTGAAATATCTAACGACCCCATGATATGCATGTGACTGATGCTAGTTAGAAACTGGCAACATTCTCCTATCCCAAATCCTATCTATTTTCTTGATTTGTTTTTGTTCTTCAAGAGTTATCCCAAATAAACAGCTGCCCCAATTAACCGATTGTTATGTTTTGTATCTCAAAAACATAAAACTAATTGAAAGAAAAAGTTGGAATCCCAGGAGAACGTGTATATTTCATTTTTATTTTAATTGAGGCATGCTCATATGACACGGTGGCTGATGACGTATGCCATTCACATATTTCATTCACATAACCTGGAATGAATTATGCAAACAAGAAAGAATGCTTAAACAATGTATTTACAATATTACTCAAATATCACTGATATATTAAATACCCAAGACTCCTCCGTGCTTAATTATAAACTCCAATTTAAAATAGAATACATCTCAACTTATATACATTCAGTATATACGATATAATACAAGTACTATCCACAGCATAGTGAATTTTAAATTGTCACATTCAGGCCTGAAGATCTCATTGCCGTGGATCTTTTCTTACAAGGGAGTGATCACTCTGGTTGGCAGGCGAGGCTTGTGGCTGTGGAACAGTTTCAGGTTCTGGAATTTCCTCCATGGTGGTTGTAGGAGTTGACTCTGAAACTGCAGGAAATGGTTCTGAACAGCATTTTTCTCTAACAGTTGATTCTGCTCTCTCAACTGACCAATATGTCATCTCCGGATGACATCAGATGCAATCTCCACGGTGTAGGCGAGTGGTCCAGTTCTGTCCTTAGTCTTTCCCAGTACCCACTTTTGATCACCTCTCTAGCCCCTCGCCAGAATGGCTTGTCCATTGGTAAAGCATTGAGCCTCTTTGTTTTGAGGAGGCCTTAAATGGTCTCAGTCATTTGTCCTGCTGAAACTCAGTTTGAGAGATCCAAGCGTGAGCACAAGGGATGACCCAGAGACAGCATAGCTGGTAAGTTGTTGATTGTGGAGTCTGCTGTATTGCGATATGCAAGGAGGAAATTGATGAGCTTCTGATTCATTGTCAGTGTAATGTGTTCAGCTGATATTGCTTACAATGTGTTCTTTAGACTAGACAAACCCACTGTGCATATACTTATATCTGGAACAAAATTGTTATCTACAGAACTTGTTCTTACCCTCATGACTTCTTTTTCAATACCTCCCATTGAATCCAAGATGTACCCATGGGCCCTTGTATGGGCTATAGCATTTCTGTCTTTTTAACTAAGTGGAACAGTAACTGTTCCAAGCCTACTTTGGCACTTTCTGCAACTCTTTCTCCATACACTGATGATTGAATTGTTGTGGCTTTCTGCAGTCATGTAGATCTCAGCAGTTTTATCAGCTTTCTAGCTTCCATTCTGCTCTCAAATTCACTTGGAACATTTCTGACACTTCTTTCCCTTTTATGGATCTCTCTATCTCTATTCTGGGAGACAAATTATCCACCAATAGCTACAATAAACCCACTGACTCATTAGCTACCTTGACTATCCCTTCTCCCATTTTGTCTCCTGTATGCTCAAAAGTTTACACTTCAAAGTAAAATTTATTATCAGAGTACATACAAGTCACCACATACAACCTGAGTTTCTTTTTCTGTGGGTATATTAAGCAAACCTATAGAACAGTAACTGTAAACAGGATCTGTAAACTGTAAACATCAGGAAATGTAAACAGTATACAGACTGTGAACGCAGATAATAAATAAATATCAATAAATATGAGCATGAAATAACAAGATAGAAGAGGCCTTAAATGAGTGTAGTCATCCCGTTTTGTTCAAGAGCCTGATGGTTGAAGGGTGTAACTGCTCTTGAACCTGGTGGTGCCAGTCCTGAGGCTCTTTTATCTTCTACCTGATGGCAGCAGTGAGAAAAGAGCATGGCCAGGATTGTGAGGATCTTTGATCATGGATGGTGCTTTTCTACGGCAACGTTTCATGTAGATGCCCTCAATGGTTGGGAGGGTTTTATCCGTGATGTACTGGGCCAAATCCACTACCTTTTCTAGGATTTTCTGCACCAAGGCAATGGTGTTCCCAAACCAGGCTGTAATTCAGCCAGTCTGCACACTTTCCACTACACATCTACAGAATTAATCTCCACAGACTCCTGAGGAAGTAGAGGCAGGGTCGTGCTTTCTTTGCAATTATATTTATATGTTGGGTCCATGACAAGTCCTCTGAGATAGTGACACCCAGGAATGTAAAGTTACTGATGCTCTCCACCTCTGATCCTCCGATGATTACTGGATCATGGACCTCTGGTTTCATAGAAACATAGAAAACCTACAGCACAATACAGGTCCTTCGGCACACAAAGCTGTGCCGAACATGTCCTTACCTTAGAAATGATCTAGGGTTACCCATGGCCCTCTATTTTTCTAAGCTCCATGTACCTATCCAGGAGGGTCATTTAAGGGACCAGCAGCCCATTTCATGCACTCACCACTCTCTGCATAAAACTCTTACCCCTAATATCTCCTCTGTACCTACTTCCAAGCACCTTAAAACTGTGCCCTCTCGTGCTAGCCATTTCAACCCTGGGAAAAAAGCCTCTGACTACCCCCACAATCAATGCCTCTCATCATCTTATACACCTCTGTCAGGTCACCTCGCATCCTCCATTGCTCCAAGCAGAAACACACAGCTCGAACCATATCATCAAGTTAGCCAATGACACGACCGTGGTGGGTCTCATCAGCAAGAATGACAAGTCAGCTTACAGAGAGGAGGTGCAGCGACTAACGGACTGGTGCAGAGCCAACAACCTGTCTCTTAATGTGAACAAAACAAAAGAGATGGTTGTTGACTTCAGGAGGGCACAGAGCGACCACTCCCCGCTGAACATTGACGGCTCCTCGTCATAAAGAGCACCAAATTTCTTGGTGTTCACCTGATGGAGAATCTCACCTGGTCCCTCAACACCAGCTCCATAGCAAAGAAAGCCCAGCAGCGTCTCTACTTTCTGCGAAGGCTGAGGAAAGTCCATCTCCCACCCTCCATCCTCATCACATTCTACAGGGGTTGTATTGAGAGCATCCTGAGCAGCTGCATCGCTGCCTGGTTCGGAAATTGCATCATCTCAGATTGCAAGACCCTGCAGCGGATAGTGAGGTCAGCTGAGAAGATCATCGGGGTCTCTCTTACCTCTATCATGGACATTTACACTACACACTGCATCTGCAAAGTAAACAACATTATGAAGGACCCCATGTACCCCTAATATAATCTCTTCTCCCTCCTGCCATCTGGGAAAAGGCTCCGAAGCATTCGGGCTCTCATGACCAGACTATGTAACAGTTTCTTCCCCGAAGCTATCAAACTCCTCAATACCTGAAGCCTGGACTGACACCTAGCCCTATTGTCCTGTTTATTATTTATTGTAATGCCTGCACTGTTTTTGTGCACTTTATGCAGTCCTGTGTAGGTCTGTAGTCTAGTGTAGCTTTCTCTGTGTTGTTTTTTTTACGTCGTTCAGTCTAGTTTTTGTATTGTGTCATGTAACACCATGGTCCTGAAAAATGTTGTCTCATTTTTACTATGTACTGTACCAGCAGTTATGGTCAAAATGACAATAAAAGTGACTTGACTTGAAAAGGCCAAGTTCACTCAACTTATTCTCATAAGGCATGCTCCCCAATTCAAGCAACATCCTTGTAAATCTCCTCGTTACCTTTATGGTTTCCACATCTTTCCTGTAGTGAGGTGACCAGAACTAGCACAGTACTCCAAGTGGGGTCTGACCAGGGTTCTATAGAGCTGCACCATTACCTCTCAGCTTCTAGACTCAATCCCACGTTTGATGAATGAACCATATGCCTTCTTAGCCACAGAGTCAACCTGCACAGCAGTTTTGAGTGTCTATGGACTCGGACCCTAAGATCCCTCTGATCCTTCACACTGCCAAGAGTCTTACCATTAATCCCATATTCTGCCATTATATCTGAACTACCAAAATAAACCACCTTCATCAGATACTGCCTGACCTGCTGAGTTCCTCTGGCATTTTGTGTGGGTTACTCTGGATTTCCAGGATCTGCAGATCTCTTGTTTTTTTTAATCTTGAACCTAAATTTATTTATTTATTGAGGTACAGAGCAGAACAAGCCCTCCTGGCTCTTGGAGCTGTGCTGCCCAGCAGCCCCGATTTAACCATAGCATAAGCATAGGACATTTACAACTTACTAACTGCTATGTCTTTGGACTCCAGGATGAAATTGAAGCACCTGGATGAAACTCACGTGGTCACGGAGAGAACATACAAGTGTGTTGCAGACAGTCGTGGGGTGCACTCTTCATTTTCAGTAAAGCTGTCGCTGTTGATTGCCTTCCTAAGATGTCAACTGTTTCTCTTTACACACATTTTACGCGTACATCCAACATCAAACAAGAGAAAATCTGCAGATGCTGGAAATTCAAGCAACATACACAAACTGCTGGAGGAACTCAGCAGGTCAAGCTGCATCAGTCCTGCCGAAGGGTTTCAGCCAGAAATGTGGACTGTACTTTTTTCCATTAATGCTGCCTAGCCTTCTCAGTTCCTCCAGCATTTTGTGTGTGTTGCTTGTACTTTGAACATTTTCTGTTTTTAATTTAACAATTCCTATCAATATTTCAACCGACCTCTCCCAGACAGTGAAACATTTTCACTGTCTGAAAATGGAGTCAGGTCACTTGCGTTATGAAGAAAAAATGCCAGTTTTGAACCAAAGATTTCTACAATCCACTTTGTGATAATGAACTGATAATGTGCTGGAATAATGTTTAATTGTAAGTTAAGTATGGACCAGAACTTTTCTGGTCTTTGAAGTATACAATGGGATTTTTCAAAATACCATGAGGAAAGATAAGATAGTTTAGTATCTCATCTAGAAGACAGAGCACCCATCCTAACTCCTATCATGTAATATTCCTTCATATTGCACTGAAATGAGGGCCTATTTTTATGCTCTGATGTGGGACTGGACTCTGTTAAACAGCAGCTGATATTAACTGTAGCCTTTGATTTGAGACATATGAAAAAAAGTGCAAGAAGTAATCATCCAATCATTTGAAGCTCTTTTTGTCTGTTATTATTTGTTATGGATTTTGTCTTTTTGTCTCCACATCATTAATGAAAATTATTCAGCAATTTTGGTTGTGAAACAGTGGGCAATGATTTCCTTTCTGATTTGAAAGGAAGGCATTAACCACTGTGTCATATGTGAATCTTACTTTATATAGAAGGGTATTGATGCACCATCAATAACTCACTCTGAGACATAAAGGCGAGATATTGGCTTTTATTGACTGGAAAAAGGAACAAGCAGTGAGTGACCACCATACTACATCCTGGAGACTGAGAGCCCGGGCTCAGGCCTTGATCGCCTTTATACAGGGGTCTGTGGGAGGAGTCACAGGAGCAGTCAGCAGGGGGCATGTCCAGACAGGTATATGTAGTTCACCACAGGTATAGAAACAGAAAACTGAGTGGGTTGTTAATTTAAGCTTGTTACTTCTATTAACTTTTTGCTCATACTTTCAAGGAATAAGATGGAGGCACATTTCATGTTTGACCCTTGGTGTCAGTGAACCTCCCTCCCATAGTTGGATTGCTCTATGTATAGAAAATGTTTAGAGGAATGAGACTGGCTTGGTCAGCATTGGAGAGTTGGGGTTGAAGAGCCTGTTTCAGGGCCACTATATAGTTAGTGACTTCATGACTCTTTATGCTTTGAGTTATTAACAGCAAATGGAAGGGATCTGACTGAATATCTAGCTGGACTTCCTAATTCTAGTTCATACATGCTGCTCTGTCCAGGTTGTAGTGTCAGCAGAGACAGACAGAAATCAAAATATTATGGTTCAATTTAATATGCAACCTGAAATTCTTTCTCTTCGCAGACATCCACAAAACAGAAAAAGAGCTCCAAAGAATGAATGACAGCATTAGAAACCCGTCCCCACCACTCCCATGCACAAACAGCAGCAAAAGCATCAGCTCTTCCCCTTTCCCCCCACCACTTGCTCTAGCAAAAGCACCAGCCCCCACCTCCCACCATCCAAGCAATAGCAACATCCCAACAATAGCAACAATAGTTTTGTTAGAGACAATAATCTAGTGTCCAACAAAATCTACTGTCCGTCCCAACATCTAATGTCTCAGACAAGTGCTCTCTCTCTCTCTCTCTCGCTCCTGCAACAACAAGAGGGGAGACCAGCAGCTCACTGTTTCGATGTTACAACTACCGTGCCACTTGTCCGAGTTCCCCAACTCGAAGGGCCAACGGACTCTCACTGACCATTAAGAGAGAGAGAGAGGTCGAGACAGCAAGGATATAATTGATCAAAGTTACAGGGAGGTAGTCACCCCGAAGTTGCTGGAGGCGAGTAGCTGGGTAACTATCGGGAGAAATGGAAATAAACAGTTAGAGCAGAGTACCCCTGTGGCCATTCACCTCAAAAACAAGTATACCATTTTGGATACTTTTGTGGGGGATGACCTCCCAGGAGAATGCCACAGTGATCGGGTTACGGGCACCGAGCATGGGTCTGTGGCGCAGAAGGGGAAGAAAGAGAAGAAGGGAGTGGTAGTGATAGGGGACTTGATAGTGAGGGGAACAGACAGGAGATTCTGTGGACGTGAACGTGATATTCAGTTGGTATGTTTCCTCCTAGGTGCCAGAGTCAATGATGTCTCAGATCGCATTTACAACATTTTGGAGAGGGACGGGGAGCAGCCCGATGTCTTGGTACATATTGGTATCAATGACATAGGAAGGAAAAGCAATGAGGTCTTGAAAAGAGAATTTAGGGAGCTAGGTAGAATGCTGAGAAGCAGGACCTCCCGGCTAGTAATTTCTGGATCACTGCCTGTGCCACATGCCAGAGAGAGTAGAAACAGTATGATTGGGCAGATAAATGCGTGGCTGAGAAGCTGGTGCAGGGGGCAGGGCTTCATGTTCTTGGATCAATTGGGATCTCTTCTGGGGGAGGTGTGACCTGTTCAAAAGTCATGGGTTGCACCTGAACCTGAGGGGGACCAATATTCTCGTGGGCAGGTTTGTTAGAACTGTTGGGGAGGGTTTAAACTAACTTGGCAGGGGAGTGAGAACCGACATGAAGGGGCTCAGGAAAGGACAGATTGTAAAAAAGTAAAGATAGCATGCAGTCAAATTGTCAGGAAGGGCAGGCAGATGATGGGACTTAGTTGCAGCCAACAGGCTGAGTATCAAATCATTAGGGATGCAGAGAATGAGGTGGATGATCTTGTTGCAATATTACAGATTGCCAGGTATGATGTTGTGGCCATCACTGAATCATGGCTGAAGGATGGTTGTAGTTGGGAGCTGAATGTCCAAGATTACACGTTATATCGGAGGGATAGGAAGGTAGGCAGAGGGAGTGGCGTGGCTCTACTGGTAAAGAATGACATCAAATCAGTAGAAAGATGTGACATAGAATCAGAAGATGTTGAAACCTTGTGGGTTTGAGTTAAGAAACTGCAAGGGTAAAAGGACGCTGATGGCAGTTATATACAGGCCTCCCAACAGTGGCTGGGAGGTGAACTACAAGTTACAGCAGGAAATGGAAAGGGTGAGTCAAAAAGGGCAATGTTATGGGAGATTTTAACATGCAAGTCGATTGGGAAAATCAGGTTGGTAATGGATCTCAAGACAGTGTTTGTTGAATGCCTAAGAGATAGTTTTTAAGAGCAGTTTGTCATTGAGCCTACTAGGGGATCAGCTATACTGAATTGGGTGTTATGTAATGTACTAGAGACGATTAGGGAGCTTAAGGTAAAAGAACCCTTAGGAAGCAGTGATCACAATATGATTATGTTCAACTTGAAATTTGATAGGGAGAAAGTAAAATCTGGTCATCTGGACTAGATGAACTGCACCCTAGGGTTCTGAAAGAGTCCTGATGAAGGGTCTCGGCCCAAAACATCGACAGTGCTTCTCGTTATAGATGCTGCCTGGCCTGTTGTGTTCCATCAGCGTTTTGTGTGTGTTGTTTGGATTTCCAGCATCTGCAGATTTCCACGTGGTTGCTTCTGAAAGAGGTAGCGTTAGAGATTGTGGTGGCATTAGAATTGATCTTTTGAAATTCATTGGACTCTGGCATGGTGCCAGAGGACTGGAAAATTGCAAACGTTACTCCATTCTTTAAGAAAGGAGGAAGGCAGTTGAAGGGAAATTTTAGACCAGTTAGCTTGACCTTAGTGGTTGGGAGAATGTTCGAGTCAATTGTTAAGGATGAACTGATGGAGTACTTGGTGACACAGGACAAGATAGGACAAAGTCAGCATGGTTTCCTTCAGGGAAAATCCTGCCTGACAAACCTGTTGTAATTCTTTGAAGAGACTACAAGTAGGATAGGTAAAGGGGATGAAGTTGTACAATTGGACTTTCAGAAGGCCTTTAACAAGGTGCTACACATGAGGCTGTTTACCAAGTTAAGAGCCCATGGTATTACAGGAAAGTTACCAACATGATTAGAACATTGGCTGATTGGTAGGAGGCAAAGAGTGGGAATAAAGGGATCCTTTTCTGGTTGGCTGCCAGTGACTAGTAGTGTCCTGCAGGGGTTGGTGTTGGGACCACTTCTTTTTATGCTTTAGATGATGGAATAGATAGCTTTGTTGCCAAATTTGCAGGTGGTACAAAGATTGGTGGAGGGGCAGGTAGTTTTGAGGAAACAGGTAGGATGCAGAAGGACTTAGATTAGGAGAATGGGCAAGAAAGTGGTAAATGAAATCCAATGTTGGAAAATGCATGGCCATTCACTTTGGTAGTAGAAATAAATGTGCGGACTATTTTCTAAACGGGGAGAAAATCCCGGAATCTGAGATGCAGAGGGACTTGGGAGTCCTTGTGTAGTACACCCTGAAGGTTAACTTGCAGGTTAGGTCAGTGGTGAGGAAGGCAAATGCCATGTTAGCATTCATTTCAAAAGGTCTAGAATACAAGTGCAAGGATGTGATGCTAAGGATTTATAAGGCACTAGTGAGGCCTCATCCTGAATATTGTGAACAGCTTTGGGCCCCTCATTTTAAAAAAGATGTGTTGGCATTAGAGATGGTCCAGAGGATGTGCACAAGGATGATTGCAGGAATGAAAGGTTTATCATATGAGGAACATTTGATGGCTCGAGGCCTGTACTTGCTGGAATTCAGAAGGATGGGGGGGGGGGGGGTGATCTCATTGAAACCTTTTGAACGTTGAAATGCCTAGATGAGTAAAGATGTGGAAAGGATGTTTCCCGTATTGGTAGAATCTAGGACAAGAGGGCACAGCCTCAGGATAGAGGGGTGCCCTTTCAAAACAGAGATGCAGAGAAATTTCTTCAGCCAAAGGGTAGTGAATGTGTGGAATTTGTTGCCACATGCTGTTGTGGATGCTAGGTTTTTGGGTGTATTTAAGGCAAGAGATTGATAGGTTCTTGATTGGACATGGCATCAAAGCTGGGAACTGGAGTTGAGGAGGCGATAGAGAAAAGGATCAGCCATGATTGAATGGCGCACCAGACTCGATGGTCCAGGTGGCCTAATTTTGCTCTTATGTTTTATGATTTTATGGCCTTATGGATGCTAAAACTGATTCTGA
The DNA here is from genome assembly GCF_030144855.1 of Hypanus sabinus. Lineage (NCBI taxonomy): Eukaryota > Metazoa > Chordata > Chondrichthyes > Myliobatiformes > Dasyatidae > Hypanus > Hypanus sabinus. The sequence goes on from NC_082721.1 coordinate 82,113,659, forward strand.
TTCTGATTCTGATTCTCACTTAAATGCTGTAAGCATTGAGATCAGATTGACACTATCCACTAGATGGCAGCATCTAGTCAGGTGAGATGGCTGTTTATGGCAGTCAGTCTTCCATTGCCAGGTTCCAGAGTTGATACCATATTTGTGTTGTGCGCACAGCATTGAGGTCACTTTTATTGTTGTCTCCAACATCACACTACCCAGTTACAGAATAGTGGTTTGCCAAAACCCTGGAAGTTTCCTTTTTTTTGTAATTTTTTTTTATTGAAGTTCATCATCAAACAAACATTTCCATAAGATGTATTTCAGATATTGTACATATATATCATATAGTCATATTTGCCACAAATCTCCACATTATATTTATCTGAGGTACAGAATACACTTATGAAAAAGAGAGGAAAGAAAGAACAAGCAAAAGGAGAAAGCTATGTACAAGTAGGGAGTGATCCTTTTTTTTTACAACATATTCATTGATTTGTGAAAATAAAACCAGGCCTATGAGGCGTTATGTAGTTAAACAATTTTTCCCAGTAAAAATCAAATTGTTCCAACATATGATTAGAAGATGCTGTTACCTTCTCCATTTTGTAAATTTTCACTATAATTTCCATCCATGCATTTAAAGTTGAGCCCTCCTGTGATAACCATCTCCTGGTAAGAGTCTTTTTACCAGCCATCAACAGTATATTCATTAAATATTTATCTGAGGTAGATACCCAAAATATATGATCTTACTTTCTAAGGTTATTTCACATTTAAAGATGTCTTGTAGGGCATTATGTATGCCACTCTTATAGTCTTTGATAATGGGGCATTCCCAGAAAATATGATAATGGTTTGCATTTTGATTTCCACAATTTCTCCAGCATACAGGGAGGTTACTATCATAATGGGGATTCTGAGAGGGTGTAATAAAATATCTTATCAAGTTTTTCCATCTGAACTCCCTCCATTTCTGTGAACTGATACACTTCCATTGATACCTCCATATTATTATCCATTCTCCCTCAGATATAATTATCCCTCCTTCCTCCTCCCATTTTGTTTTGTTTTATGAAGTTGAATGTGTTTTAAGATTTGACAAACCCTTATACACGCTTGAAATAATTCTACTACTGTTATCTAAATTATATACTTTTCTAAATAGCTCTATCAAACATCTACTTGCTTTGGTTACATTTTTAACCCTCCTATCAACATACTGTTGCATCTGTAAATACCGATAAAAGTCTTGTTTTTCTAATAAGTGTTTCTCTTTATGCATTTCAAAACTGAACATTGTTCCTTCCTTTATTATATTACAAAGAAATGTTATTCCTTTAGCTGTCCAGCCCTTAAATCTAGCATCCAGTTTATTCAGTGTAAAATCCGAGTCATATGCTTACCATTTAAGAATTGCAGTATCTCCCTCTAGTTTATATTCTTTTATAATAGTTTTCCATATTTTAAGAGTCCATTTCACCCATGGGTTATCAATAGTATTTACGTAACTTTGTAGGTTGTTATCAGCCAAAATTACCTGTATGGAGATGGGAGGTATCCCCTCCTCAATGTTTTCCATTAAATGTCGTATGATGAGTTGCACCAGCATATCACAGCTCTCAACTGTGCTGCAAAATAATAATCTCTAAGAGAAGGTAGGCCCCATCCCCTCTTTTCCTTGGCTAATTGCAAAGTTTTGAGATGAACTCTGGGCCTTTTACCTTGCCATATATATCTTGATAATATATAATATATCATTGAATTGATTTTGATTAATCTCTATTCGTAGGGTCTGAAAGAGATATAATAGTCTGGGCAGTATATTCATTTTAATAGGTTCAATCCTTGAACTGAGACTAAAAAAGGAATTAGGTTCCATCTTGTTATACCTTCCTTAATTTTTTTATCTATAGGCTGATAATTGTATTCTTTTTCAATCTTTTTATTAAGTTTCAAATTAATAAACATAGCAATATTGATGATGGTACATAGAGATCAGGATTACATTAATAATGGTTAACATGTACAAACACAGGTTCCAAGTAACAAATGGAGTTTAGCCTCCCAATGTCTTAGTAACGAACCATGAAAGAGATATTTTATAAAAAGAGAGAAACAAAGCCCTAAACTAAAAAAAAACAAAGATTGCGCTGGCATATTTCATCAGTTAAAATTATAATTTGACTTTAACTCTGCTCCTCTATACATGAACAAAAACATTTACTCAAAATGGATTCAGAAAGGGTCAACTTACATCATAAGAAAATATTGAATAAATAGCCTCCAAGTTTCTTCAAATTTAACTGAAGGGTCCATAGTACCATTTCTAATTTTTTCCAAATTTAAACATGCTATCGTTTGGGAAAACCATTGTAAATGTGGTAGGAGGGTTGGAATCTTTCCATTTAAGTAAAATGGATCTTCTGGCTATTCATGTCATAAATGCAATTAGACGACAAGCTGATGAGGTTAAATGACTGGAGTCTATCACTGGTAGTCCAAAAATTGCAGTAATAGGATGAGGTTGTAAATCAACACGCAGAACTACTGAAATAATATCAAAAATATCTTTCCAATATTTTCCCAGAAGAGAGCAAGACCAGAACATCTGTGTCAAGGGAGCTACTTCAGAATTACATCTATCACAAACAGGATTTATATAGTGGTAAAAACAAGCTAACTTATCCTTGGACATATGAGCCCTATGAACCACCTTAAATTGTATCAAAGCATGTCTGGCACACATTGAAGAAGTACTAATTAGTTTGAGAATCTTCTCCCATGTCTCTGTAGATAAAGATTTAAAATAATGAGGGGGATAGATCGAGTTGACATGGATAGGCTTTTTCCATGGAGAGTAGGTGAGATTCAAACAAGAGGACATGATTTGAGAGTTAGGGGGCAAAAGTTTAAGGGTAACACGAGGGGGAATTTCTTTACTCAGAGAGTGGTAGCTGTGTGGAATGAGCTTCCAGTAGAAGTGGTAGAGGCAGGTTCGGTATTGTCATTTAAAGTAAAGTTGGATAGGTATATGGACAGGAAAGGAATGGAGGGTTATGAGCTGAGTGCGGGCCAGTGGGACTAGGTGACTGTAAGCATCGGTATGGACTAGAAGGGCCGAGATGGCCTGGTTCTGTGCTGTAATTGTTATATGGTTATATATTTGAAGTTCTCTTTCCCACTCATTCTTAATTTTATCAGATGTACCTAATTGTATTTTCGTAATCAAATTATAAATAATTGCTATTAAACTCTTCTGATAAGGGTTTAAACCTAAATTTTTTTCTGTAACTTCCATTTGATGTATTATCGAAAAGATAGGCATAATGATGCTATTGTTATATGAAAATAATTGGGTTTTATCTATGTTGATCTTGTATCCTGATAATTGACCATATTGTTCAAAGGATTGCATCAATTTAGGTAAAGAGTATGTTGGTTGCCATAGATGGATCAAAATGTCATCCACGTAACAGGCCAATTTATGCTCTGTTTCTTTAATAGTAATTCCCCTGATATCTTCATTTTGTCTGATGTATTGAGCTAATGGTTCCAGATATAATGTGAAGAGTAGCGGTGACCATACACAACCCTGTCTCGTGCCCCTTTCTGGGGTAAAACTATTTGATAAATATCCATTGATTTTAATCCTAGTAGTAGGGTTGTCATATAATGCCTATATAGTTTTAATAATTGTGTAATAGAAACTAAATCTATGTAGAACTCTGTAAAGAAAATTCCAATTAACCGAATCAAATGCCTTTACAGCATCCACGCTTATCACTATTGCTTCAATTTTATTTTTTTGTACGTGATCCATAATGTGAAGTGTCCTTTGTATACTGTCTTGTGTTTGGCGTTGTATAAAACCTGTCTGATCGTTACGTATCAGTATGGGTAGAAATTCTTCTAATCGTTTGGCCATGATGGAGGTAAATGATCTATAATCTACATTAAGAACGGATATTGGTCTAAATGACCCGCATTCCATTTTATCCTTGCCTTCTTTCGGTGTAGCTGAGATTATCGCTTTCTTCCAGCTGGGTGGCATTTGTGCCTTTTTTTTAGAGCCCAGTTCAGTGTGGAGAGTAAAACAGGAATTAACTCATTTTTAAATTCTTTATACCACTCTGCTGTATACCCATCTGATCCTGGTGACTTGCTTAATTTAAGCCTACTAATTGCAGCTTTTAGTTCAACTTCAGTTATGTCAGCAGTTATTGTTCTATTTTGTTCTTCGCTTAAAGTGGGTAACTCTAGAGAATTCAAGAAGGTGTCAATTTGGGTTATACTTCCCCCTGGAACTTTGGAATATAGAGTTTTGTAAAACACTTCAAAAGCTTCTTGAATTTCACTTAAGCTTATTTTTTTTTGGATCATTTTTGTTCTTGGATCCCTAATACTATGAATTGTATTTTCTGCTATCTTTTTTTTTCAGTTTCCACGCCTTAGATCCACTTTCATAATGTCTCTGTTTCAGAAACATTAAATTTTTCCTGATTTCTTGTGTTGCCAAACTATTAATTTCATTCGTAATTTTTCAAATTTCCTCTAATGTATACTGTGCCAAATTCAATCTGTGTTTTTTCTAGTTCCTTCAGCCTATTTTGTAATTTCTCTAATGTTTTAATCCTTATTTTTTTTCCTATATGAAGATATCACTATAATTTTCCCTCTTAAGACAGCCTTCAGAGTATCCCATAGAACGGGAAGTGAAACCTCTCCATTATCATTGAATTCTAAGTAAAGACCAATTTCTTTTTAAATTTGCTCCTTAAAGTAGGGATCATTGAGTAGACTTGAATTTAGTTTCCAAATAGTATTATTTGATTGTAGGTCAAAATCAACAGATAAATATATAGGTGCATGGTCACTTACATATATTGTCCCAATTCCACAGGTGTTTATTTTGCCTTTGTCTTTTCCAAATGTTATGAAATAGTCTATTCTTGTATATACAGAATGGGGGGCAGAATAATGAGTGTAATCCCTTCTGTCAGGGAAAAGGTCCCCCTATATATCAATTAGACCAACATCCTCAAAAAGTGTATTAAATATTAAAAAGTGTAAGGATTTTGTTTCTTAGGTTTTTCTATTGGAAGAGTCCAACTTCGGTTGTAATTGTAAATTTAAGTCTCCCCTACATATCAGGAGACTTTCTATTAATGTTACCATAATATTAGTAATTTTCTGAAAGAAACTAATATCACTTACTGGGGGTGCATATATATTCAATAGAGTAACTGAATTTCCGTCTATACTCCCCTTTACCAGAATATATCTGCCCTCCTTATCTCCCATTTCGAATACTTTTTCAAAATTTAGCTTGCTTGAGATAAGAATAGCAACTCCTCTCCTATGTCCTGATTTATATGAGGAGAAAAACAAATTAGTGAAGCCCATTCTCTTTAGTTTTCCATGCTCATTAACATTTAAGTGAGTTTCCTGTAAATATACCACATGGGCTTGTTCTTTTTTCATTTTGGATAGAATTTTACTGCATTTGATTGGATTTAACAGCCCATTGACATTAAAAAAATGAATTTTACTTTGTCCTTAGCCATGTGTATTTATCTGTCAATATATCATTGAAATTATCAGTATAAAACTTAATTGATCTACTCCCTGAACAAATTAAGAACCAAGAAATGCAAATAATAAAAAAAAGGTAACAAAGGTGTGATTCCAAGGCTGAGGTCTCTAGAAGATGACCCTGGGTTAAGCCAGAGGAAATGTCTAGCTGTGGGGGATAGCCCCTCCTACCTGTGAATTGAGGGCCCCCATTGCAGTACCCATAAAAGTAAGTGAACAAATCTATGTCCATTACACAGAAAAGATTTGCCTGTGTATTCCTCCCATAACCCTGGAAGTTTCCAGTAATTTATGAAACTAGAAAAATAGTAGGGAGTTGAGCATGAACTCCAGATCACAGAACAATGCCACATGGTAATGTGTATGTGGCAAAGTTCATTTGGAAATAATATCTACTTCTTTACTGATGATTGGCTCCCTGTGTGGGTTGGGTAATGATGATGGCACAGTGTTGTACTGCAGTTGGTAGGTAACTGTGTGGACAGCAACTGGATTGGCTTCCCACTGCCCATTGTCTCCTATAGCTAGGTATAAGACATGGGGTGAAGCTGAATGGGTTCGACAGGTCGTATATAAACTTCCCATTGACCTGAAATGTAGGTATTTTGCTTCATCCATTTCTTTTTGAAATGTTAAAAATAGCTGAGTGCACAATTTCCAAGCCTCTGACTACCAATTGTCTACTTGACCATTAGAGTAGAATGCACTATGCCATCTCCTCTCAGGGCATAGAGACCCTGTTCTTTGATAAGCTGTGTTGCCCAGTATGTGTTGGGAACTGCAATGTGCGGGGTCGTTGAAGTTACTGTACATGTAGATTTGGTGTAACTGTTAGGCCATAAGACCTTAAGATATAGGAGCAAAATTAGGCCATTTGGCCCACCACATCTGCTCCACCATTCAATCGTGGTTGATATATGAGTTTTTGAGTAAAGGGATCCTGGCCAGGTTCAAGGTAAACAAAGATCAGGGAGTCTGGAGTTTGGAGAATATAGGTGGGAATAAGTGATCAAAAATTAGACAATTTCTGGGTGTCATTCATTAATTCATCTTTCTGAGTTTAATTAATTATTGATTGACTAATTGGAGGTTATGAATCTTAAAATAGCAGGCACACTCATTGTAATATCAAGAGCATCTCCAAAATGCAGAAGAGCATTTTAAATAGGATCTTTTAGAATTTTGCTTCCTCTGTGCACCTGATATTTTCTGTCAGTGTAGGCTGCTCAACTAGATCACTGTGTGACGCACAGTGAACAAACAGGGTTTGTGGGGAGATAAATAATGAATGGAATATCAATGAGATTTTTCTTCCAGATTGAGAATCACTAAATGTTTTTACTTTCAGTGGAAGTCAAATCTTTGATCTCTTGTTCCATTACACTTAAGACCTGTTGAGGTCTCGTGTTATTTTGTGGAGACTTCCTTTTTCCATTTCATATCAAACCTGACGATCATCTGATTTGACTACCATATCCTGACTGTCTCCCCTATGAAATTATTTTCCTTGTACTCAGTCTAATAACAGGTGGGCTCAGAACTATAGCAGTAGATTGTCTTTAATTTGAATTTAATTTCGCTAGAGAGCACAGAGTGAAGATGTTGAATTTCACACTCTGCATATGTGGTTAAGATCTAGTTGTCCGATGTCAGTTTGAAATACATCACCAGTACTTGTGGTGATTGGCTTAGTATATTAATGGAGAGAGAGAGAGAGAGAGAGAGAGAGAGAGAGAGAGAGGGGGGGGGAGGGAGAGGGAGAGAGAGGGGGGAGGGGAGAGAGAGAGAGAAGCCTCTATGTGTCTGTCTCAGCTCCTGTGTATCCCAGTTCACACATGTACATTATTCCTCATGTACTCCTATCTCCATTAAGCAACATTGAAAGATGTAGGAATGTTATCAAACTATATTGTGACCAATATCTGGGCCTTAAATGAGTGTCTTAAATGAGTGAAAGTGGCAGGTGTATTTGCAGAGTTTGAGGTCTTGGCATGTGAAAGCAAGCCCACAAATAATGGAATGATTAAATTCATGGCAATCAAGGCAAACAGAATTGGAATGTGTGATCATGTTTGTTGCAATGCACTGAAAAATGGAGATAAAGGAAGGGATTTAAACACCAGAGAATTTTAGATCAAAACATTGCTTAACCAGGAACCTGTATAGGTTAGCAGGCACCAGGGTGATGGGTAAATGCATCAGGGCACGTAAAGACTGTGAAGTAGAGTTCAGATTAGTTTTGAAGAGTGAAATTGAGGAACGTAGCCAGAAGTGTGCAGTCACATTTAGAGCTTATAAAAGCGGTGCATGAAGGTTTTAACTACAGGTGAGCTGAAAAGGGCAGAGCTAGGTTTGAAATGAAGATGGAAATCGGGGGTCTTTGTGGCATAATGTAAATTTATGGTCTAAAATTGATCTGTAGCTTGTGAAGGGAACCAAGGTGCTTGAGTTCTACTGGAGAAAGATGCAATTGCAATTAAAATAGAGTTTTGAGTATATTATAACCTGAAGTATTTATTATTTTTTTATGAAAAGGGGGGTCCTGAGGAGGGCAGAGAGAGTGGAGAGAGGTGGAGCCAATGAGAAAATCATAGGTGTGTTCAAAGTAAAATTATTATCTAAGTACTTATGTCATGTTATACAACAGTAAGATTCATTTTTCTTGTGGGCATATTTAATCAATCCATAATAGAGTAATAACCATAATAGAATCAATGAAAGAGAACATCAACTTGGGCTTTCAAACAGAGTGCAAAAAACAACAAATTGTGCAGATACATAAAGAAAGAGAAAATTAATTAATATATATATATATGCACTAAATATCAAGAACATGAGATGATGTGTCCATGAAAGTGAGTCCATAGGTTGTGGGAACATTTCAATGATGGGGCAAGTGAAGATATCCCCTTTGGTTCAAGAGCCTGATGGTTGACTGACAATAACTATTCCTGAACCTGGTGGTTTGTGTTCTGAGGCTCCTGTACATTCTTCCTGATGGCAGCAGTGAGAAGAGAGCATGTGCTGGGGGCCTTTCATGATGGAAGCTGCTTCCTGTTTTGTGTAGATGTGCTCAGTGGTGGTGAGGGCTCTAGCCATGACGGGCTGGCCCATATCTACTACTTTTTGTATGAATTTCAGTTCAAGGGTACAGTATTGCTGTTTCCATACCAAGCTGTGATGCAGCCAGTCAATATACTATCCACTACACAACTATAGAAATCTGTCAAACTTTTAGATGTTATGCTGAATCTTTGCGAAGTGAGTAGAGGCACTGGTGTGCTTTCTTCGTAATTGCAGTTATGTTCTGGGCCAAGGACTGGTCCCCCAAAATAATAATACAAATGAATTTAAAGTTATTGATGCTCTCCATCTCTGATCCAATGTAGACTGGCTTATTGTCCTCTGGTTTCCTCCTCCTGGTCAATAATCAGCTCTTTGGTCTTGCTGACATTGAGTAGGAGGTGGTTGTTATGGCACCACTCAGCCAAATTTTCAGTCTCCCTCCTGTATGCTGATTCATCACTACCTTTGATTCGGCCCATAATGGTGTGTCATCGGCAAACTTACATATGTCATTGGAGCTGTGCTTGGTCACACTGTTATAAGTGTAGAGCGAGTAGAGCAGGGGACTAAGCAAAGAGCCTTGTGGTCCACCTGTGCTGATGGAGACCAAGGAGGAGATGTTGTTGCCAATCCAAACTGACTGGGGTCTGCAAGTGAGGAAATCAAAGATCCAATTGCACAAGGAAATATTGAGGCTAAAATCTTGAAGCTTATTGATTATTTTAAGGGTATGTTGGTATTGAATGCTGAGCTGTACTCGATAAAGAGCATCCTAATGTGTGCTTCTTTGCTGTCTAGATGTTACAGGGCTGAGAAAAGTGTCAATGAGGTGACACCTGCTGTGGACCTTTTGCTGTGGTTGGCAAATTGGAGTGAATCCAAGTTGCTTCTTAGGCAGGAGTTTCATTACCAACCACTCAAAACACTTCATTACTGTGGATTTAAGTGCTACTGGACGATAGTCATTGAGTAATGTTACCACAGTCTTCTTAAATGCCAGTATAATTGAAGCATGCTTGAAGCGGGTGGATACCTTAGACTGTCAATGTGAGAGGTTAAAGATCTCAGTGAACACTCCAACCAGTTGGTCTACATGGATTTTTAGTATTTGGCCAGGTACTCTGTCTGGCCCAGATGCTTCTTGTGGTTTCACCCTTCTGATGGCTGCTTGCATGTCGGATTCAGAGACTGAAATCATAGGATCATCAGGAGCTGAAGGCACTTGTGATTGTTCCTCTATGTTTTGATGGTCAAAGCGAACATAGGAGAGGCATTGAGTTCATTTGGAAACTTGATGTAACTTTATAAGAGGTGATAGTATTTAAGCCCTGCCACAACTGTTGAGCATTCTTTGTTGATTCAAGAATAGTTTGGAATTTCCACCATCCTTGAGATGGCTGGTTTAAGATGGAGCTACTGAAAATGAGGGACAACTTACTGACGGTTCATAAAGCAAGAAATATGTGGAAAAGTGTGGTAAACGATCACCACACAATGAAGAGGCGAGCAAAGTTGAGGCAGACTTGAGGGTCGAGGTGTGCGGGAGCAATGCAAAGTTGGAACAAGGTCAAGGCATGTTGAAGACAGAGTTCGGACATGCGAAGTAGAGAAAGGTCAGAGTGGAGGAGTTTCTGGAGTCTGTCCACCTAAACCGAGAGCATGGTTGGATTGATCTAAGGACTGGGCCAATTTGAAAAGCTCAGGTACAGGCCAGACTATGGGGGCAGTGTCCAGGCCCAGTGTTTAAAAACCAGGCCAGATGGACTGAAAAGGCAGGGTGATGGGACCGGAGGTGAGGATTGAGCTGGTTCTACTCATTGCTCTGTGCCACTCTGGATAATGTAAGGTTGCTCTGGCTGTACCAGGCTGCGAGCTCGGCGACAATTTGCCCCTCTGTGTGTTGTGCTGAGGCTGAAGCTATGGGCCTGCTGTTTGCTTGCTTTGATTGTTTGCACAGTGTGTGTGTGTGTTTCTTTTTTTCTCTGTGCATTGGGTGTTTGTTGGTCTTTTTTTAAATGGTATTTTTCAGGTTTCTTGTTTTGAGACTGCCTGTAAGCAGACAAATTTCAAGGTTGTATAATTTATACATACTTTGATAATAAGTGTACTTTGAACTTAGAGATAGCTTTCCAGAGGTCATACCTGGATCTCTTGTAACTTTCTTGGTGACCAGCCTTGAATGCCTCTGACCGAGCCCTCAGCAGATTGTGGATCTCATGGTTCATCCAGGGCTTCTGGTTGGGGAAGACTCTGAATTATTTTGTGAGGACACAGTCATCTACAACTATTTTAATAGTGTCTTGACTACCACAGTGTATTCATTCAGATCCACAGATGAGTTCTTGAACACGGCACAGTCCACTGACCTGAAGCAATCCTGTAGCCACTCCTCGGCTTCTTGCAGCCACCTCTTTGTTGTCCTATTCTCTGGAGCTTTGCTCTTTAGCCTCTGCCTGTATGCAGGTAGGAGAATGATTGACCCAATAGAGCCCAAGTGAGTGCATAGTTCATCGATCGGTTCGTTTCCTGTCACTACTGTATTATCAGTGTCACCACATCCTGTTCAAATGAACAACTCTGCTTTACACAATGACTGAGTTATATGTAGATTTTCACAAAACTGCAAAGCAGGAGACCATCTGCCTTTTCACCCCCACATTAAAGCAACAATTCATGTGAGAGGGGAGTGATATTTGAGAGAAGGTCCTGAAGCACAGTGAGTTGTATAGTCAATCTCTGAGTTTCCTGGATTTCTTAGTGGCTCTGATCACATTACTTTTTCATTTACACTGCCCACTGAGTCCCATTAATGAAACAGAAAAGGATTGGTCAGGTCATATGACTGGAGAACCTGGTGGGCTGATAGGAACAAGGAACAAGCCCTGGTATCTGAGCTCACAGAGTTTGGTGGGTTTTCAAGTACAGACTAATAATGATCAATCTTAGTGATCAGTTCCACCTTTACTCAGACTGCTCCATTCCCAATCACACTTTCCACCTCATAGCTGTTCACTGGAACTCCTAACAGACTATTTCCCTCAAGACTGGAGGTTGGGTTGCATTGTACTCAAGGCCTTTTCAAAGCTGGAGCCACACGGCTGTTGAATTGTTTGCCTGAGGTCATTAACAGATTGATGTCAGTCTGTAAGTAAACTATAAAATACACAACAGTGAACCCAACAAGTAGGGGGACTGAGTCAGGAAATTCACAGGGACATGAGGGATTCTGTAGATGCTAGAAATATGGATCAAAATGTACAAAATACTAGAGGGACTCAATGGCTCAGGCAGCATCTATGGAGGAAAATAAACAGTTATTGTTTTGGGTTGAGACTCTTCATCACGTCCCGATACTATCCATGATGTTGATTTGACTCTTAAACATACTCCAAGATAAATCTAACCCTTCCTCCCACGTAGCCTTCCATTTTCATCCACGTGACCATCAAAGAATCTCTTAAATGTCCCTAATATATCTACCTCTACCACCACCCCGGCAGCGTATTCCACGCATCCACCAATCCCTGTGTGAAAAACCTGCCTCTGCATCCTATACTTGCCTTCCAATGCCTTAAAGTTATGCCCCCTTGTGTTGTGTGTGTGATTGCTGATTGCTGGTCTGTACTGCTATTAAGGCTGAGCTTGAAGTTCACAGCTTTGCAAAAATTATAACTTGTTCCTCTGATCATTTCCAGTCACTGTTCGAAAATTTGACTGTGTCTATCCACAGGGGCTGAGGTATCTGCAATCACTAGGCCCTGTCTTCTATTCATGGGCCCTACCAATGTGTTTTCTTTTGTCACTTCTGGGCCCTGTACCTTTGCTTGGGGCATGTCATCTAGTCCTTTTGCAGTCACTTGTCCTCTTGTCCTTGAACACTGCCTCCGATCCCACTTCTTAGCCCTTCCTTTTATTGGACCGAACTAATCTTTCTCTGTATCAAGACCTCTATGTCCCTGCCTCGTGTCTCTGGGTCCTACACTATTCTGTCCAACCTAATGGCATGACCATCAATTTCTCTAGCCTCCAGTATTCTTTCCCCCTCTCCTTCCCTCTTATTCCATTCCCCACTCATGCTCCCCACTTGCCTCTTCTTCTCACCTGCCTATCATCTCCCCCTGGAGCACTTCCTCCTTCCCTTTCTCCCATTTCGTCTCCTATCAGATTCCCTCTTCAGCCCTTTAACTTTTCCACCTATCACCTCTCAACTTTTCACTTCATCACTCCTTCCCCACCCACCTACCTTTCACCTCACCTGACCACCTATCACCTTCTAGTTTGTACTCCTTCTTTCCGGCCCCCCCTTTATTTGAATAGACAAATTACTGAATACACTCAAAATGCCAGAGGAACTTAACAGACTGGGCAGCATTGTCAGAAGGATCTCAGCACGAGCCAGCAACTGTTTATTCATTTCCATAGATGCTGCCCAACCTGCTGAGTTCCTCCAGCATTTTATGTGCGTTGCTTTGGATTTCCAGCATCTACAGACTTTCTGGTGTTTAAGATTATTGCAATGCACTTTTAATAGCCTTCCAAAGCATTCTAAAACAAACTTCACCTGCATGAGAAATTCTGTTTGTTCATGCCTCCAACCTGATGGCATGAACATTGATTTCTCAAACCCATTCCAATATGTCAGTCCATGGCCTCCTCTACTGCTGCAATGAGGCCACACTTTGATTGGAGGAGCAACACGTTGTAATCTGTCTGGGTAGCCTCCAACCTGATGGCAGGAACATCAATTTCTCAAACTTCCAATAATTCCTGCCCCCCTTTCACCATTCCCCCATTTCCATTTCCCTCTCACCCTATCTCCTTACCTGCCGATCACCTGCCTCTGGTGCTCCTCCATCTTCCCTTTCTTTCATGGTCTTATACCCTGTTGTATCAGATTTCCCCTTCTCCTTCCGTTTTTCTCTTTCACTAATCAATTTCCTAGCTCTTTACTTTACTCTCCCCCTCCCTAGTTTCGCCTATCGCCTACCACCTTGTACTTCTTCTTCCCCTCATTCCACCTTTTAACTCTGACTTCTGATCTTTCATTCCAGTACTGATGAAGGGTGGCTATCTGAAACATTGACTGTGTACGCTTTCCCATAGATGCTCCCTGGCCTGCTGTGCTCCTACAGCATTTTGTGTGTGTTGCTAAGACAAATTTCAGCTCAGTCAAAATACTGCTGCTGGAATTTTAACTAAAACCAGGACGAGGAGCATACCACCCTAGCATCTCTGCGTTGGTTTCATGTATCTTTTAAATTGATTTTAAAGTTCTCTTACTTGCCTTAAAGCTCGCAGTGGTCTGGACTAGAGTACATCAGAAAATCACTTTTGTTTTATAATCCTGCTTGAGCTGTCTGGTCTTCTGCCGATCTCTTAAATGTAAGCAATCTCCCTCAAAAGATAATGGGCTGGTCAGCTTTTTTGAACTATGCTCCTAAACTGTGGAACTCAACACCAAAAATGTAAGGGATGCAGATTCAGTTGACCCATTTAAACGCTAGCTCAAAACCTATTTATTTAACTGTGCTTTTAACTAACATCACTTCGTCTTTTATTTTAACGTCTGAATGGTATCATTCACTTTGAAAAGTGAATGAAGGTCAAGCATTTGGAGGACACACCACAATCAACAACACACTGATAACACAACTCTCCTTGCATGGTGACAAAATGTTTGCAAGTAAATTGCAAAGACTGGAAAACAACTCAACCCAATTTTGAACTACATTGTCTGTATGAGACGTACTCTCTCTATATATGTTATTATTATTATTATTATTATTCCTTTCCAGTTCTGATAAATGTGCTCGGCCTAAACATCGATCGTTTATCTCTCCAAAGATGCTACCTCCTGCATTTGATATGTGTTAATCTGTCTCTGTTTTGAGTCTTGCCTTGGTCCCCGAGCAGTTTATAAATGATGAAATGATGCAGAACTGCTGTAGCTCTCTCACCTTCTTAAGGGCATATTTGTTTCATTGACTGGGTGATGTTACATCAGCTAGATACAATATGATAAAAATACAGTATTTGGAGCAAAGGCTGGGAGAGGGCAAGCTCTATCAGCTCAGAATTTAAGGCTGAATAGAAGTGTGAATTCGCACGAATTCAGTGTTAATATCTATTAAGAAGGTGACTGCAAAGGACGAGCATTTGTTGTCTGCAAGAGGAAACTAGATAAGTGCGATCCTCATCAGGCCCAAGTCAAGCAGTTTCTTGGTACTGGTGTTAAAGCTCTGCTCATATTAGCCATGTGGTTAAGAGATGTGGAAAGCTAATGGAAATAAGTACGGAGTAATGTAAGAGAAATAATTTCTGGTAAGCTTCTTTTTTCTTTGTCTATTAGTGCGTAGCGAGAGTAGGGAGAATGGTTCCAGGGTCACTGGTGAGTTCTTCATTGCAGATATGGGAATTCTGGGAGACCTTGTGGTGTATATGCATTTTAGTAATGTGCTTGATAAGGTTCCCCATAATAGGCTTATTCAGAAAGTCAGGACGCATTGGATCCAGGGAAATTTGGCTGCTGATTCAGAACTGGCTTGTCCCTTGAAGGCAGAGGGTGTTAGTAGATGGAACGTATTATGACTGAAGTTGGTGACCAGAGATGTTCTGCGGGCATCTGTTCTGGGACCCCTGATCTTTGTGATTTTTACAAATAACTTAGATGAGGAAGTGGAAAGTGGGTTAGTAAAATTTCAGATGACTCAAAAGTTGGTGGTGTTATGGATGATGTAGAATGTAGTCATAAGTTACAATAGGACATTGACAGGACACAATGCTAGGCTGAGAAGAGGATGATGGAGTTCAACCAGGACAAGTATGAAGTGATTCATTTTGGAAGGTTGACTTTGAAAGCAGAATACAGGATTAATTGCAGGATTCTTAGCAGTTCTGAGGAGCAAATGGATCTTGGAGTCTATATCCATTGATCCCTCAAAGTTGCTGCAGAAGTTGATAGGGTTATGATATGATAGAATGTGTATGTGTCTTGATCTTCATCAGTCAGGGAGATTGAGTTCAAGAGCTACAAGGTAATGTTCAAACTGTATAAAATCCCGATTAGACCGTACTTGGAGTATTGCGTTCAGTTCTGGTCGCCTCATTATTGAAAAGATGTGGAAGCTTTAGAGAGGGTTCAGAGGAGATTTATCAGGATGTTGTTTGGATTAGAGAGCATGTCTGATGAAGAAAGGTTGAGCAAGCTAGGGGTTTTCTCTTTGGAGAGGAAGATCAGAGGTGACTTGGTAGAGGTGTACAAGAGATAAGAGGCATTGCTTGAGCAGACATGCAGAGATTTTATCCCCAGGGTGTAAATGGCTAATACGAGGGGCCATAATTTCAATGTCTTTGGAGATAAGTATGGTGGGGGTATCAGAGATAAAATTTTCACACAGAGAGTGGTGAATGTGTGAAATGCCATACCAGAGGTGGTGGTAGAGACAGATACATTAGAGATTTTTAAGAAACTCTTAGATAGGCATATGGATGATAAAAAAAAATGGAGGGCTATGTAGAAGATAATGGTCAGATTGATTTTAGAGTAGTATAAAAGAAAGACACAACATCATGGACTGAAGGACTTGTACTGTAACGTTCTATGTTCTGAGTTCTTAATGCCTTTGGGGAAGTGCAACAAGGTTTGGGAATATCAGCAAATGAGAAAGTGTTCATTATTGGGAGGGTCAGTTTAGATGCTTGTTATGTCCTGTTTTCTTGAGCTAGCATGTTCTGCCTAGCACTGCAGGTAGGGTACATAGTGCCGGAATGTGTGACAACATTTGTGAGCTGCCTCAGCACATCTCTAGGTGTGCTGGTTGTTAATGCAAATGACAGATTTCACTGTATGTTTCAATGTATGTGTGATAAATAAATCTGAATAAAATCTGAATTTATGTTTAAATATTCCAAATAAAAGCAGGACATGTAGATTAGTTTGTTTAAAACTTATAATGGGGAATAGTTTGCACAACTCTGTTTTGAATGCAATCAATGATTGAGCCTCCACTGCCTTACAAAGTGAAGATATATCTCCTTGGCACAATGTAAAGCCTGTCCTCTAATTATGAAACTGTGATGTTAGATTCTAGCTCTTGCAACTTATGTACTGCCTCTTTTCTGAGACTCTAAACTTGACTCATCCTTACCACATAACAATACAAGAGTTTAATGCAAACCATTCCCCTGTGTCCCAGGCCTCTGTTCAATCAGCTATGCTGTAGCTAGTGACCAGAATACGGCACAGTTTCCAACCAAGATCAAGGCAAGTGTTCTGCTGGTAATCATTATCTGCTCCTTGTGTCCAATCATCCTTATGTTTTTCCTTATCTTTCTGGTCCCATTAGCCCTTCACTTCACCCTTCCATGCCCTCATGGCCTGCCCATCATCAACACCTTCCTCCTTCTGTTTCCCCACCTCCTTCCTTTTATTCAATGGTCTATTCTCCTCTCTTGTCAGATTGCATCTTTTTCATTCCTTTGCCTCTTCCACCAATCAACTCCCAGCTTCCCACTTCATTCTTTACCCCACCTATCCTCCCCCCCCCCACATAGATTCACTTTTCACCCACTAGCTTATGCTCATTCTCTTTCCCTCTCACTCTCATTCTGGCTTCCAGTCCTGATGAAGGGTCTTGACCCGAAATGTCAGCTGTTCATTTCTCTTTGTAGATGCTGCCTGACCTGCTGTTTCTCCAACAGGTTTTTTGTGTTTCTAACATCTGCAGACTTTCTTACATCTTCATGTAGATGGTATTAGTGTTGGAAGTTTACTATAGCAAACTTGAGAGATTGTATATTAGAACTGCAGTATTTTGAAGAATTCCACAAATGGTTTATCCCCTGGTCCCCTTGTCCTAATGTGACCTTCAGCAGTCATAGCCACTTTTCATTGTGAGGGTACAATTCCATCCATTGGTGGTTTACTTCCCCCCTTGAAGTACGTTGACCAGTGTTATCATGGCTCCTTCATGCCTAACTCAATCAAATGCTGACACTGTCAAGGGCAGGCATTTTCACCTAGTCTGACCATTTAGTTAGAGCAGGGGTTCCTAACCTTTTTTATGCCATGGGCTAATGCCGTGGTATTGAAGGCCTATGTGAGTCAGCTGTCTGGTATTTTGCAGCACCTTTGTAATTTGAGTCTGAGTCAGGAAAAGATACTGGTGCAATGGAAGACTCCTGTACTGAAGATGGTGACTCCATCTGAATTTAATGACTACTGAACAATTGCCCTCACTTCTCTCGTGAAGAAGGTGCTGGAGAGGTTGGTCCTGACTTACCTTGGACAAAAAGTGAGATCGTCATTGGACCCTCTACTGTTTGCCTACCAACCTCATGTGGGAGTGGCTGATGCCATCATCTACCTGTTGTAGAGAGCTCACTCCCACCTAGATGATGCTGGTGGCACTTTGAGAACCACATTTTTTGATTTCTATAGTGCCTTCAATACAATCCAGCAACTTCTTCTGAGCAAGAAGTTGTAAAGGATGGGTGTAGACAAATCCTCTATCTCTTGGATTACTGACTACCTGACAGATAGACTCCAGTTTGTACAGCTGGGTAGTTCTGTGTCTGAGATGGTGGTGAGTGACACTGGAGCACCAGAAGTGACTCTCCGAATTCCGTTTCTGTTCATACTGTACACCTCAGACTGTCAGTACAAATCTGAGTCTTGTCACTTGCAGAAGTTCTCTGATGATTCTGCGGTGGTTGGGTATATCAGTGATGGGCAGGAATCGGAGTACAAAAGACTGGTGGACAAGTTTGTGGAGTGGTGCAGATGGAATCGCCTGCTCTTGAATGTGGTTAAAACCAGGGAGTTGGAGATTGATTTTAGGAGTAAGAGGACTGTGACGAGTCCTGTATACATTCTGAGAGAAAAAGTTGCGGTGGTGCATGAGTACAAATATTTGACTGGAAAACCAACACAAAGGTTGTTTACAAGAAGGGGATGAGCAGATTCTATTTTCTAAGGAAGGTGAGATCCTTCTATGTGTACAGATGTTGGAGATATTTTACCAGTCTGTTGTAGCGAGTGCAGTTCTCTTTGCGGCTTTATGTTGGGGAGCAGCATAAATAACTAAATAACCTCCATCAAAAAGGCTGGCTCTGTCCTTGGCTACAACCTGGATTCTTTTGAGTTAGTGGTGGAGAGATCACTACACAGTTATCTATTATGGACAATTGAGTACATCCTCTCCACAACCTACTGCATAAACAGTGGAGCACCCTTTTGAAAAGGCTCATTCAGCTCTGCTGTCACAAGGATTGTTACAGAAAACTTTTCCTACTAAATGCAATAAGCATATAGAATAGTTATCTCTGTGCAACAGAACACACATTATAGTACAATACTCTGTTTTATTATTTTGTACATTATTATTGCACAGTATTGCACATTGATAAATTATTATCATGTATATTATTACTCTGCGCTCTATGAGTAGTTAATTTTATTATTATTTTTAAGTGTGTCTTTAAGTGTTGCTGCTGTAACAAAATAATTTCACTCCTGGGGTAAGTATTATTATTATTAAGCAAAGAGTCCATGGACCCCAGGTTGGGAACCCCTGAAAGGGATTGTGTTTTAAGGAGCGTTTTAAAAGAAAAGGAGCAGGAAAGCAATAAGGTGTAGCTCCAGATTTTAATCCTCAGAAGTAATTTGGGATTAATTTCCATTAAATATAGAGACTAGGAAGTGGGTATCTCAGAAGTTATTGTCTGAATGTTACAGAAATAAAGAATGTTGTGGGAGTTGGAGAGTTGAAAATAGACAGTGTGTGAAACTAGGCCAACACTCAAAATGAACATTGAGGGCCGAGGTTTTGGAATGTAAAAGACTACACAGTGTGTGTAGTAGGAGTAGTAAGAGTCATTACAGTACTCAGATTAGTTCAAACTCAACAATCTGCAAAACACTTCATGGTTTCCAGAGAGGAAAATTGTAGCAAGAGGGAAGAACCAGAAACAGGGACTAATTCAACATCACACGAGTGAATCTGCAGATGCTGGAAATAAATAAAAACACAAAATGCTGGCAGAACTCAGCAGGCCAGACAGCATCTATGGGAGGAGGTAGTGACGACATTTTGGGCCGAAACCCTTCAACAGGTTTCGCAACCCTTCTGATTAAGGGTTTCAGCCCGAAATGTCGTCACTACCTCCTCCCATAGATGCTGTCTGGCCTGCTGAGTTCTGCCAGCAGTTTGTGTTTTTACTAATTCAACATGGTGCATGGTGATGAGTTTTGATATACTGAATAGAGACCTAGACCCACTCTGCTGCTTCACAAGTTGAGTGGCTATTGATGTGTTACATGGTGCATGGATTATACAGTCTCTCTCCAGAGGCATTGATTAAATTATATGTTAAATCTCAAGGTGCAATAACAAGCAAATGCTGCTCTGATAGAGGGCAGATACAGAGGGAATAGTGCATTGTCAGAGAAAATAAGAAATGAAAGAAACAGGAACAATAGATACTGGTCAGCATGGATGAATTAGGCCAAAGGGCCCGTATCTGTGTGTTGTATTACTCTTATGACTTCATGATGATTTAGGTTAATTTAATATCAGAGAATGTAATACAGTATACAACCTATAATTCTTCCTCTTCACAGAGAGCCACGAAACAAGAGACCCCACAGAATTAATGATAAAATATTGAAGTCCTAAATCTCCCCTCTCTACCCATCCTTCTGTTCCATCTTCTAGCTTTGGCCTTGACATTATTTTTCTGTTCTTTTCCCTTAATGGGAAGTAGTAGCTGCATAGTTGGAAATGGAATCTTTCAGGTAGGACATTGACATTTTCTTTGTGTGGGAGATTCTAAAGATCCCATGGAATTATTAGACAAAGAGGAAGATTTTGTGGGATCATGGATGTGCATGGAATTTAGTAGCAAGTGTTGATAAAGTTTCAGCTGACAACACAATTCAAAGATTCTCAACTCTGCAGAACCTAGTGACATTTTGAAAACAAAGCAGGCACAGCTAAACTCTGCCTATCCTCTTTTCAAAAGGGAACTGCTAAAAAGTGAACTATGAACAAAAAGTATGGGGTTGGGGCTGGTAGGTCCTTTGAGCCCATTATGCCTTTTACGAATATAATAGCTGACATCAGATTTAGGAAGTCCTCGCTACTTAATGGTGCACCCACATATGTTCTAGATTTTCAGTCTTCTTGTACTCTGAAAGATGTTATCAGCCACTATTTGACTCTCACCTCTCGCAGCTGTTTCTTGCTGCACTCTGAGCAACAAGCTTTCATATCCTGCTTTAATTCTGTCTGTCATTTCAGATACACACTTGCAGGCTCAAGTACAAGGCTCAAAACCAGCATGAAGAAGAAAGAAATGGAAATCAGACTACAGAGGGGACCTCTCACAAATTGTTAGTGTTAAATCATCCCAAGTCAAAGCTCAGTCCCACCCTGCCCACCCCTTGAAAGCCACATTGAAAAACTACAAATCCCAAGCCACTCAGTGGACTAGTTTTTGAACCCAGAGTCAGAAACCATGCTTGGAGATTTTCTTTAGAAACAGTTTATTTTTCATTCATTTCATTTTCAGTGAACAGACCTGGAATGGGTCTCGTACCGTTTACTATTCTATATTTGGCATTTTATTAAACATTAGGTATTTAATACTGCCTCTAGCTGTAGTGTTGTCACTTAAACATTGTAACTGCACAACCTATTGTTTCACCTTCATTGAAAGGGCAGTCCACCTAACTGGCCATGGATGTCCCACCCAATTCATTCTCATCAAATTCCTCCAAAACAGCATCATTATCGAAAATGCTGGAATTTTGCCTGAAGCCAAGCCAAGGAAAGGCTAATGAAAACACTTTAACTGTGTCCATCTTTACCTTTGTCGCACAAGGAAAAGGAGGCCACAACTCCAGTGAAACTTTTACCCTTAGACTTAATTGTAATTTTAATAGAAAAATAATTCTAACATGTTCAGTGTTGAACTGTACATCTTTCCCCAAAGATGGGGGTGAAAGATCGGGGAGAAAGGAGCCAAGGTTCTCTCAGGGATAGAGATTCTGATGTGGGGACTGATTCCACATAAAGGTTTAAATGCCAAGTCAGGTTAAGGCTGCCCTCTCAATCTTAGAGCTGTGCTTTGTCTTTACAAATCCAGTGTCTGGCCGAACAGCGATGACTCCTGAAACGTGCACAGAAACGCTTGAAATAAATGTTCATTTGGAGACTCGGTTTCAAAGTGAGTGTAAAGAAGAGGGACAGTTGCAACAAGCAGCATGTGGATATTTCAAAGAATTGTAAAGACAAACATTTCTAAGTTGGATGTATCACATTTAAAATAGAACTGAAACATTAATATTAAATCAGCGATGAGCGGCAGTACCACATCTTTAATCTCCACTTATCATGAATCAACTTCAACGTGTCAGCCATTCTTCTGTTGCCAAGGCAATAGTCTGAATAGGTTCTGCTCATTGATTCATTTTTTTCTGGGAAGTGTATGTTGTTGGCATTCATTACCCATCTCTAAATGCCCCCAAGGAACGAGTGCACTTTAAGAACTGCAGCAGTCTGTGTGGTTAATGAGCTGCACAGTGCTGCTGGATAGCGGGCAATAAAGACTACCACTGTCCATTTCTAATAAGCTGGGATAACAATTGCAGTTATGCTGCTTTAAGGATGACCCAGATCATGCCAGGGTCACTGGGTACTGTGACTAGTTTTACACGGGCATTTACGGCGGACCAGAAATTGGTGGGGGGGGGGGTGGAGGGCTGTTAGAGGAGAGTGGACCATAGGAGATAGGGAGGGAGGAGGAGGTAATGGGCAGATGAGAGAGGCATAAGGCCAGAGTGGGAAATGAGAGGAGAGGGAGAGGGGAAAATATTTCTACTGGAAGGAGAAATTATTATTCATGCCATCAGTTTGGAGGCTAACCAGACAGGATATAAGATCTCGCTTCTCCTCCCTGAAGGTGGCTTCATCTTGAATGGTCTGTGTATTTGTACCAACGCCCACACAAATTATTTTATTTCCTCCCTTCTGCAATGCATCATTAACCCTTGTATCCTCCTGGTGACCTCCAACCTATTGGTTGTGGGCCAGTCATTATGTTGGTGAAATACATTCTCAGAGTGCTCTGGTCACATTGCAAAGTCTTGGCAACCCATTATTCCTGGTGTAGCTGAAGAAGATGTCCTCTTGGCAAGGTTATTTCCTTTTGATGGGTTGGTGGCAAATGAGTTCCAGGATAACAAAAGCAAAATCCCACTGGTCAGCTGATGTAGTTAGATTGGGTGTCATATCCATTTCATCTCCTGTAGCAGAGAGATAGCTGGCATGGGGATTGACTAAGACCATGTGCGAAGAGCTAGAGTGTAGAATGCATGGGCTAATTGTGCCTCTGACCTTAATCCTCACCACCTGGCCCTTGTAAACCACAGGCATCACACAAAGGTGGTACATTCTGGCATCGTTGGTGACTCTAGTGTTGTGTGTTTATGGTAAGACCGACTCAAAGTACTGTTGTGGCGAAATGTGGGGAAGAAAGATTCCATCCGAGCTTTTTTGTCCATCATTGAGCAACAACAGAGAACATGCAGGAATGCCCTGCGCATATCCCTGCTCCTCAGAGTGTAAATGATGGGGTTCATGGCAGAGTTGAGGGTGGCCAGGCCCAGAAAATACTCAGCTTTGTACAGGATCTTGCAATCACTCCCCTTGTAGGCAAAATCTAGCAGCAAAATGATGAAGGTGGGTGCCCAGAAGACTATGAACACACCAAGGACAATGGTCACGGTTTTCAACAAGGCCAAGGTCTGTGGGGCTGCTGTTTCACAGTGGCTAGATCGTACAATCAGGTAAATCCGCACATACAGGATGACGATGGATAGCAGGATGATGCTCAGGATGGTAATACAGAATAAGATGTAGTTCTTGGAGAAGAGAGGGAGGACGGTTGAGCAACTACTCAGGTCACACATGCAGTTCCAGCCCATGATTGGCAACCCACCCAACAGCACAGAGACAATCCAACAGCTTCCAATCAGCAGGCACATTCGACTGTTCTTGTCACTGTTGTACAGCTTGACCTTCACAATGGCAGCATGTCTCTCAATGGCAATGGCCAAGAGGCTGAGGACTGAGGCTGACAATGCAATGAACATGGTGCCCTCTCGGAAAAACCACTGCAGTGGGGTCAAAGTCATAGTCCGTCCACCCGAGAAAACAAGGTTGAAGATGTAAGCGATTCCTGCAAACAGGTCCGACAGTGCTAGGTTGCCAATGAAGTAGAACATGGCCGAATGGAACTTCTTGTATCTACAGATGGCCACGAGGACCAGCAGGTTTTCAAGGATGATGAAGGAACACAAAATGATGAAGATAACGGACACAACACTCAGGTCCTTTGACTTGTACTTGTCTTCACGAAGCTTACCAGTCAGGTTATAGTAAAAACTGATTAAGTTCTTGTTGTAGTAATTGCTGAAGGAGCCCACAGGCACCTGGCACAGTGCAGACTTCTCATCCATCTCTACAGAAGTCTCTGGCAGCTGTAGGTGGCTGATTCCCTCATGGGCATAATGGGTTCTGAGTTGTAGTCCCACTGTCAGACAGAGAGGTGAGGGTTGCAGCTTGGGTACGATTCTGAAGTGTAAACTTCACATAGAGCTGCCATTGTGGTTCTCCATCACCTGTAAAATCAACAAAAGACTGATTATATCAAATGTAACTAACCAATGCTACATTAACATTCTGCAACATTTCCTATTTAATACCATTGGGGCCTCATATTCCATTGAGTCCACACTGGGTCTTAACAGTAACGCCATCAACTCCATTCCCTGTAATACCCTTTCTCTCACCCCACCCCACTTCTTCAACCCACCAACACCAGGGGTTATTTATAGTGTCAAATTGACCTACCACAGCACTTCTTTGGCACATGAGAAAAACCAGAGCATCTGGGGAGGGGCGGTGATGGAGGGAAACCCATACAGTTACAGGGAAGAGTGTCAAACTTAATGTCACAACTGAACAAGATCACTGAAATGATGAGGTAGCAGCACTGACTGCTGCACCTTTGGGGTAGGTGAATGGAGGAGGCAAGGGTAAAGTGAGGGTACAAGCTCTTGCCATTAGATTCCATGGGCACAGAGAAGGAGGTTCTTGTCTGTGTCCTCCTACATCAGGCATCTATCCTTGAGAGTTAGGTTGCATGGGCCAGCTGGACTCCAGGCTACGCCTGTATAAAAGGTGGCTCTCTTGTCAGTTCCTTACTTACCCGGCTCTGGAATGGAGTATGGATAAAAGAGGAATAAAATTCTAATACCCCTAATGTTGTCATTGACCAGTTACTCCTGCTGATGCATATCATTGGTTGCTACAGATCCCAAGGAGCCTGCTGTCAACCCCAATCCAAACGCAATGGTGCATTGCAATGCTTCTGAATTTTTGTATTACATCTAATCTTATTTAACAAGTATCTGCTGGTGAAGCTTCACTTGAAACTCGACTCTATCTACCAAACAAACAACATCAGTTTAATTGAAAGGCATTGCTGCTAGTTGGGCCTGACTTGGCCTGCATCACTCTATATCCACAGTCATGTAACAGACTTGGCCCTCTGAGATCTAAAATCTCACTAGCATTGACCATAAAGAACAATTTCATTCTTCTTGACCTCAGCACTAGGATCCAGTCAGTAAATGGTCTTGTATGAGGCCACTTCCTGTCACACAATCTCTCCTGCTCAAGCAGATGCCGAGGAGGAGCCCAATATAGCTTGTGGCAAAGTAAAGAGTACAGTGAGCTGGGTAGGTGAAGACAGGTGAACTGGTATGGGGAGACCAGGTCTGAGGGATCAGATTTTATTTAGAGAATTACTTTCAAGCACCACCAAGCAGCTAGAAAGGCTAAAGCCACTGATCAGTCACCACAAACTGCCTTGATCTAAACACAAATAGCAAGCTCAGCATTTCTTCAGCCATATGTCTGTGTAATAATTCCAAAAATAACAATTCAGCATTCCTATCCTTCCTATAAAACCAAACATTTTTCTCTTTAGGTAGTACCACCAACCCCCCCCCCCCGCCCCCACCCCGAGCCATGAATGGCAATGCTCTGGTCTGTGCGCCAAGAGGCTGAAGAAGTCAATATATGACCCACATATTCTGCAAAAGGTAGTTCATGTCTCAAAAGCAAACACAAGGTTGGCCATCAGAGTTGCATAGTGGGCCATGTGTTTGGTGCTGGGTTAATCCCAGTCATCAAACACCTATCCTCAAATTCCTAAAGACAGCTTGGTGCAATGGAGATGTCAGGGAAATTCACCATCAATGCCTACTTTCACCAACTTGAGAGTTTAAGATGGCACTCGTGATGCCCAGCAATTACTTATTAGTAGCAAAATACAAAACAAAGAAAACTACTAAACACCTTATTAATAACACTTTTTTAATAATGATCACCACTAACAATGGAGAGGTATACAGAGGTGAGCGGAAGTGGAAGGAGGCGGAGGCAGGAGTAAGGGAAGTCCTGATGTCTAACTGATTTAAGCACTGGGCCAAATTGGAAAGGTCAGGTATAGGCTGAATTGTGAATTCTAGATCCAGGCCCCAAAGCTGTCCAACAGCAAAGAACAACCTGATGTTTGGCTGATTTAAGCACAGGGCCAGATTGAAATGGTCAGGGTGTCAGGACCAAAGGCAAGTGACAGGCCAGTTCTGCCTGGTCTTGCTCGCTACTTGGTGACGTTCACTCAGCTCCCGACTGAACCAAGGCCGTGGCCTGCTCCAGCTGCAGTGATGCCCGGCTTTGTGTCTTTTGTACAACTTCAGTTCTGAAAGCTATTTGCTTATTTATATTGTTTGCATGATTTTTTTTTCTCTCTGCACATTGGGTTCTCTTTTTAATGGGTTCTTTTGGGGTTTCTTTGTTTTGTGGCTGCCTGTAAGGAGATGAATGTCAAAGTTATATAATGTATACATAGTTTGATAAAAATGTACTTTGAACTTTGAGAGTTGTGTGTATGGACTCTTGTCATAGACCTTTATAATTGGGAGCCAGTATCATTCAGAAGATAGTCTGTGTTACAAATATTTCATTAAAAAGGCATTCATTTCCTTTGGTGAACAACTCAATGACTCCCTGGATGACATGGTAGAGTAGTGGTTGGTGCAGTGCTTTACAGCAACAGTGATTCCCGATTGGGGTTTAATTCCTGCTGCTGCCTGTAAGGAGTTTGTACACTTTCCCTGCGACTGTGTGGGTTTCCTCCAGGTTCTCTGGTTTCCTCCCACAGTCCAAAGGGTTAGTAAGCTGTGGGCATGCTATGTTGGCAATAGAAGCATGGCGACACTTGTGGGCTGCCACTAGCAAAACCTTGGACTGTGTTGGATTTCAAAGTTTAACGTAGTAATTGTAATGAACAATAACAAGTGTAATGAAGACAAAATAATTGCTAGCTTGGATCCGATGCAGTGCAAAAAATAAAAAGAAAGAACACAATAATAATAAACACAACAAATATAAATACATAAGATAGTTTATATACATAGATTGATTGTATGTCCATAAAGATGCTAGGCTATACACTAGGTGAGTGACAGGAAATAATAAAGTAGTGGTGGAATTAGTGGGTGGAGATGTTGATCAGCCTTGCAGTTTAGAAAAATAACTTTTTGAGTCTGGATTCTGGTGTGGATGCTATGTAACTTCCTCCCTAATGGGAGTAGGACAAACAGTTCGTGGGCAATCTGTTTGAACATTTCAGTGTACATGTGGCAAATAAAGCTAATCTTCAAATCTTTTTCTTTTATTTCCCCCAATCTTTTTATTATTATTATTAATATCAACATAATAAGAGTAATACATAGATAATGGGATTACAAACATACAAATTTAAACTGAACATGAGAGGATACATAAGCAATAGTTACAATATAAATGAGTCTTCCCAAATCATGGACGATACAAGTAACATATAAACAAAGCAAAACTAGGTATATCATAATAGATATAAAAAAAACACAGAAAAGAGAAAAAGAAAACAAAATTATGCTAGAAAAACTAATCTAACAACCTAATATCTAATAAGAAAAAAAAAGAAAAAAGAAAAAAAGGGCTGTTTATAATATCTAACAAAAATACAAAATCATCAGTGTCATCAACTCCGATCCTCTCAACATATGTAAAATCAAAACTGGAAAAACAAATAGGCTTGGAACAGGGTCACATTACATCATATGAAAATATTGAATAAATGGTCTCCATATCTTTTCAAATTTAATAGAAGGGTCAAATACAATACTTCTAATTTTTTCTAAATTTAGACATAACCAATGAAATACGGTAGGAGGATTAATTTCTTTCCAATTCAACAAAATAGATCTTCTAGCCATTAATGTAAGAAATGCAATCATTCGACAAGCAGAAGAGGATAAGTGGACTGAGTCCATCATTGGTAAACCAAAAATTGCAGTAATAGGATGAGGTTGTAAATCAATGTTCAATACTGTGGAAATAATATCAAAAATGTCTTTCCAATATTTTTTCAAAAGTGGACAAGACCAAAACATATGAGTTAAAGATGCTATCTCAGAATGACATCTGTCACAAATAGGATTTATATAGGAATAAAAATGAGCCAATTTACCCTTGGACATATGAGCCCTATGCACAACTTTAAACTGTATTAATGAATGTTTAGCACATATAGATGATGAATTAACTAATTGAAGAATTTTATCCCAATTCTCAATAGGGATAGTAAGGTTAAGTTCTCTTTCCCAATCATTTTTAATCTTATAGAAGGGCTCTGAACGTATCTTCATAATTATATTGTAGGGTTTTGATATTACCCCTTTCTGAGAAGGATTTAGTTCTAGCAAATTCTCCAAAATACCCAAAGACACAAGATTTGGAAAGGTAGGAAGTACAGTATTTAAGAAACTCCTAATCTGTAAATATCTAAAAAAATTAAATCTAGGCAAATTATATTTATTAGATAATTGTTCAAAAGACATAAAACAATTATCCAAAAATAAATCAGAAAATCGTAGTAATCCTTTAATCTTCCAAGCTGAATAAGCTTGGTCTATAATAGAAGGATAAAAAAAGAAATTGGATACAATAGGAATATTTAAAACAAACTGAGTCAACCCAAAAAATTTCCGAAATTGAAACCATATTCGTAAAGTATGTTTAACTACCAGATTGTCAATTCGTTTATGCAATTTAGAAAGAGCAAAGGGAAGAGAAGACCCTAAAATAGAACCCAATGAAAATCCTTGTACAGATTTAATTTCCATGTTCACCCAACGAGGGCTAAAAGATAAATCCCAATCCTTTAACCAACATATCAAATATCGGATATTGACTGCCCAATAATAAAATCTAAAATTAGGCAATGCCAATCCACCTTCCTTTCTTGCCTTCTGTAAATATTTTTTTACCTAATCTAGGATTTTTATTCTGCCATATATATGAGGAAATTATTGAATCAACATTAGCAAAAAAAGATTTCGGAATAAAAATTGGTACCGCCTGAAATATATATAAAAACTTGGGTAAAATAATCACCTTAATAGCATTAATCCGACCTATCAGAGATAAATATAATGGTGACCATTTAGTAAACAAACATTTAATCTGATCAATTAGGGGTAAAAAATTAACCTTAATTAAATCCTTATAATTTTTTGTGATTTTAATCCCTAAGTAAATAAAAGAGTCATTAACTAATTTAAAAGGTAAATTTCCATAAATTGGAACCTGTCTATTTAAAGGGAACAATTCACTCTTATTAAGATTTAATTTATACCCGGAAAAATTACTAAATTGAACCAACAATGATATAACTGCAGGAATGGATTTCTCAGGATCAGAAATAAATAATAATAAATCACTTGCATATACTGATAGCTTATGTATATCCGTCCCACGAGTAATGCCAAAAACATTTGGTGATTCTCTGATAGCAATTGCCAAGGGTTCTAAAGCAATATCAAATAATAATGGACTAAGAGGACAGCCTTGTGTAGTACCCCGAAATAAACGAGAAAAGGGAGGTCTTTGATTGTTAGTAAAAACCGAGGCTACTGGAGTATGATATATCAGTTTAATCCAGGAAATGAATGTTGGACTAAAATTAAACATAATATATAAGCACAATAAATAAGTATGGCCATTCAACTCTATCAAATGCTTTTGCCGGATCTAATGAATTGACACATTCTGAAGTGCTATGTGAAGGAGTATAAACAATATTCAATAATCTCCTAACATTGAAAAAAGAATAGCGATTTTTAATAAAACCAGTTTGATCTTCCGAGATAATTTGAGGTAATACCTTCTCCAGCCTGGATGCCAGTAACTTGGAAAAGATCTTGGAATCTACATTCAATAAGGATATTGGTCTATAGGATGCACAGTCAGTGGGGTCTTTATCTTTCTTCAATATTAAAGAAATGGAAGCTCTATAAAAAGATTGTGGCAGATTACCCAATCTAATTGCTTCTTCAAAAACCCTGCATAACCAAGGAGAAAGAGTAGAGGAAAAACATATAAAAAATTCTACTGTATACCCATCTGGACCTGGGGCTTTCCCAGAATTCATAGATGAAATAACTCCTTTAATTTCTGCATCTGTAATAGGAATTTCTAACATTGAAAGATCATGTTAGGATAATAATTTTGGAAAATTCAATTTCCCAAGAAAATCATACATGATATTATAATCATGAGGGAATTCAGGGAGGTATAAAAATCTTGAAAAGATTTGTTTATCTCATCATGGTTAACTGTCAGATCCCCATTCTGCTGATGAATCTTAATAATTTGGCGTTTAACCAAAGCATTCTTTAATTGATTAGCTAACAGTTTACCCGATTTATCACTATGTATATAAAAATCAGATCTGGTTTTCATTAATTGATTTTCAATCGAAGATGTAAGTAATAAACTATGTTCCATTTGAAGTTCAACCCTTTGTTTGTAAAGCGCCTTACTAGGAGCAGTCGAATATTTCTTGTCAATCCCTTTAATTTTATCAACCAATAAAAGAGTTTCCTTCTTAATGCGTTTTCTCAAACCAACGGAATAGGAGATAATCTGTCCACGTATATATGCTTTAAAGGTGTCCCAAAGTGTTCCGCAAGAAATATCATCCGTGGTATTAGTTGAAAAGAAGAAATCAATCTGTTCCTTCATAAATTTAATGAAATCTGGATCTTGCAGTAAGGTAGAATCAAAATGCCATTGTCTAGCACTAGAAGCTGTATCCGTAAATTTAACAGAAAGTTTTAATGGAGCATGGTCAGAGATGGCTATAATATCATAATTACAACCAATTACCGATGGAATAAAACAAGAGTCAATAAAGAAATAATCAATTCTTGAGTAAGAATGATAAACATGTGAGAAAAATGAAAACTCTTTGTCCTTAGAATGCCAAAATCTCCAAATATCAAAAATTCCATTATCAGTCAAAAAAAGAGTTAATATAAGTGGCCGACTTATTAGGTAAAGTCTGAGTAGATATAGATCTGTCCAACAAAGGATTTAAACAACAATTAAAGTCACCACCCATTATTAACCTATATTCATTTAGATTAGGTAGAGAAGTAAAAAAAGGACTTAAAAATCGGGGTAATCCACATTTGGAGCATAAACATTAACCATGGCAACCTTTTTGTTAAAAAGTAACCCAGTAATTAACAAAAATTTACCATTCGGATCCGAAAAAATATCGTGTTGGACAAATGCAATAGAGGAGTCAATAAAAATTGAAACTCCCTTTACTTTAGCATTCGAATGGTATTGTTGACCCCTCCAAAACTTAAAAATGATGATTATCCTCTTTCCTCACATGAGTTTCTTGTACAAAAATAATATGTGCATTCAATCTTTGGAATACTTTGAAAATCTTTTTCCATTTAATCGGATGGTTTAAGCCATTAGTATTCCAAGAGACAAAATTAATGGTCTGAGCCATATTTCTGAAATCAATCCTTTGGTAAATAAAGGGTTAACCAAATTATGACCTCATGCACCCGGAAGAGGAACAAAAATAAGGGGCGGACCCAGAAGTGACGACATCGCGGATATTTTAGTAGTTTAAAATCAGCCGAAATGAAAAAACTAAAAAAAAACTGATAAAAAGAACATTAGATTTAGGAAAAAAAAACCACCCCCCCACCCAAGAAGAGAAAGTCCCTCCCAAGCCAGGAGAAGGCTGGGAAGAAAGAGGAATGAAACTAATTCTACCCCCATATCAGCAGAAGGCAACTCCGTATATAAAGGAAAAAAAGATCCACCCAAACTCCAAAAAAAAGATCACTATACTAAAACAAACTTCTTAATATAATTGCTAGTAAAAAAAGCAAAAAGAATATAATCACTACTAACTTATAAATCGGGTTAAAACCCAAACAAACCAAAAAAAAATTTAATCTATGATAAGAAATACATTATAGGAAGAAGATGAGAGAAAAAAAATGGCGAAATCAAAAAAAAGCAAAAAATATTTTAGAGAAGAAACCGCCATTTTAGTAAAAAAAATTCGCCTTCGAAGGATTAATAATAATGACCAAAGATAAAGTACAGTGGTTAAAGTAAGTAAAATAAAAAGATTAGTACGTTGAAAATAAAACTTTAATTAGAATATAAAATATAGAGTAAACCTACACCAATAGCCAGAAACAAAATCTGGTTTTGGAAACAAAAACTATCTTGTAATGATCAAAATCATTCATTTATTAGAGACGAGAATCTGAAGCAGTAGGGTAGTTCTCATTCAGAAAGCTTCGAGCTTCAGGTGTAGAATGAAAAACACGCCGTTGTGCATTTGGAGGCGAGATTCTGAGCTTCGCAGGGTATAAGAGCGCAGGTTTTAGATTTTTCTCAAAACATTCGGACATCAGAGGTTTAAAAAGAAGCCTTGCCTTCATTACTTCTGGACGAAAATCCTCCACTAATCGAAAATTGAATTCTTGGAATTTGACCATCCCTAAACGCAGAACCACACGAATAAGCTGCTCTTTGACATGCACATAGTGAAATCAGACAATTACAACCGGTGGTTTAGCTGAAGAACTTGGTGATCGATGCATAATTCTGTGAGCATGATCAAGTAACGGAGGACTGTCTGGGAATACAGAAGGGATCACATCCTTTAAAAGTTGAGCAAAATACTTAGAGGGGTCCCCTTGTTCAATACCTTCCGGGAGACCAAGTATGCGTAAGTTCTGTCTTCTGGACCGATTTTCAAAGTCGACATTCTTGGTTTTAAGTACTTCCACCTGTTTAATCGTCGAAGATAATTTCTGCTCCAGTTTTTCGATTATCAAGTCTCACTTCCGAGCGTCCTCTTGCAAAATTGCGATTAGAGCTTGCTGCTGGTTAACTACTAAATCAGTCTTATCCATATAATCCTGAAAAGCCTTTATATCTTGTTTGAAAATTTGTCGTTGTTCTTCAAATTTTTCGTTTAAAAGCTCCAATAACATTTCATAAGTCAATTCAGTGCGCTTAGGATCGGTCTTTTTCTTCCTTCCGTTCCCGTTAGAATCTTTCCCAGGGTCTCGCCCTTTAGAACTCAAAGCCATTTCTGTACTCATTTCTTCAAAATTCACAATAGACTTTTAAAGATAAGTCCAAAAAAGTAGCAAGAATCTTTTGGTGTAGGTAAAAGTAAGTTAGATAAGGGTGATCATAGGTTAAAAAAAGTAAAGGTTATGGAGCGAATCTGAAACAGTGCTCACGCCATGAGCATCTCCTGCTGGCCTCTTCAAATTTTTAAGAGGTTCATCCACCAAACATGCATAGGAGTACGGAGGACTAAGGTCCCGTTGCCGGTGCATGTCGATTGGTGTAGGCCATTCAAATGGTTCAGCATAGACTAGATGTGCCTCTAGTTTCTTAGAAGTGTGCAAAGATTTGGCATGTCGTCTAAAACTCTGACAAACTTCTATAGATGTGCAGTATAGTTTACTGACTGAATCATGGCCTGGTATGGAAACACCAATACCCTTGAACAGAAACGTTCACAAATAGTGGATACAGTCCAGTCCATCATGGGTAAAGCCCTCCCCATTGTTGAGCACATCTACAAGGAGCACAGCTGTAACATTCATCATAAAATAGCCGCACCATCCAGGATCTTCTCACTGCTGCCATCAGGAAGGTGATCCAGGAGCCTCAGGTCCCACACCAGCATGTTCAGTAACAGTTATTTCTCCTTGGCCATCAGCCTCTTGAACCAGAGAGGATAACTTCACTTAACTTTATTCACCCAGCATTGAACAGATTCCTATGGATTCACTTTCACAGACTCTACAACTCATGTTCTCGATATTTATTTTTTTATTTATTATAATTTTCTTTGTTTTCTCTTTTTGCATTTGCACTGTTTGTTGTCTTTTGCACATTGGTTGTTTGTCTTTGTTGTGTGTGGACTTTCATTAATCCTGTTGTGTGCCTTTGTATTTATTGTGAATGCCTACAAGAATATGAAATTTAGGGTGTGACATATATGTACTTTGATAATAAATTTACATTGAACTTTGAGTTGTCACAATGGCTGAGTGGAGCCTTTTGTCTGCCCAGCTGAGTCAGCATCCTCAGGAGCGAGAAAGCAGTATGCTCTGGACAGCGAAGAAGAACACAGATCAGCTGAATATTTGGGTAGAGCAGTGGCAGATAGAATTTAATCCTGACTGTGACAAGTCAAATTCTGGTGACTCATATGGAGTGAGTGGTAGGGACTTTAGGCACACTGATGTCAAGAGGGACCTTCAGGCGCAAGTCCATAGTTCACTGAAAGTGGAAGCATAGATGAATAGGTTGGTGAAGAAGAAAGACAGAATGCTTGCTTTCTGAGGAGGTGGCATTGACTATAGGAGCTGTGTTGTCATAATGGTTCTACACAAAACATTGGCTAAACTGCACTCAGAGTACGGCATATAGTTCTAGTTTGCATGGCTCAGAAAGGTTGCAATTGCATTTTGCGAACAGAATTCACCAGGGTGTTGCCTGGAATGGAGGGCTGTAGTTAGAAGGAGAAATTGGATAGGGTGGGTTTATTCTCATCAGCACTTAAGGAAAATGAGCAGTAGCCTCTTGAGATTTGTAAAGTTATAAGGCATAGGTAGAGTAAACAGAATCTTCCTTTCCAGAGGAAACTAAAACTTGAGGTTGCAGGTTTAAGGTGTGAGGGTGAAATTTAAAGGAGATATCCTAGGATGAGTTTTTTTCACACAGAGGGTGAAGAGAACATGGACAAGATGCCAAAGGAAGCAAATGCAATTGCAATGTTTAAAAGACATTGGGAAAGATACATAGTTTGGAAAAGTATGAAAGATTAAGAGTCTAATGCAGGCAAATGGTATAATTAGCAATAATGATGTGTGCTGCAAGGGTCTGTTTCTGTGCTATGATTCCATGATTCAGGGGAACTGGTGTCCACATTCATATGGGCCAAACTATCTACCTGTGTGCCACTTTCAGCAAACTACAGATTTGAACACCAATACTCGTAATGTCCTTGCTAATTGCTCCATATGTGCTACCTTCTATTCTCCTTGGGGACCGCACTCCAGTGAGAACTGGCACCTTCAGGAGAGGGTACAGTACTCCAGGAAAGGTCATCATATTCAAAAATGGGAAATATACTCCAGTCTGAGTCAACACTGTTGAGATAGACAGAAGTGTTGATTGGATGTTGTTGGTTCATGAAAATGATTCCCGGGATTGAAAGGCTTGTCATTTGAAAGTGTTTGATGGCTCTACGTTTGTACTCACTGGAATTCAGAAGAATGAAGGGTGACCTCATTGAAATCTATTGAATGGTGAAAGGCCTCAAAAGAGTGGATGTGGATAGGATGTTTCCTTTGGTGGGAGAGTCTAAGGAATACAGCCTCAGAATAGAGGGGCTTCCTCTTAGAACAGAAAAGAGGAAGAGATTTGTGAACCCGTGGAATTCGTTGCCACAGGTGGCTGTGGAGGCCAAATCATTGCGTATAGTTAAGGCAGAGGTTGATAAGTTCTTGATTAGTCAGGGCAAGAAGGGATATGGGGAGAAGGCAAGAGATTGGGGCTGTGAGAGAAATGGATCAGCCATGATGAAATGGTGGAGCAGACTCTATCGATCAAATGGCCTAATTCTGCTCCTATACCTCAAGATCTTATGGATAGGATTAGCACTTTTGAAATATAAAACCCAGCAAAGAGCAGGTGGGTTGAATAGCCCATTTCTACAATACATGATCGACACTGTACGATGAACAATGTTATTCACTGAGCTTCTACTTGCTCTTGATAAGTAGTTTCAAAG
This sequence comes from Hypanus sabinus, assembly GCF_030144855.1. Lineage (NCBI taxonomy): Eukaryota > Metazoa > Chordata > Chondrichthyes > Myliobatiformes > Dasyatidae > Hypanus > Hypanus sabinus. The sequence continues at coordinate 82,149,626 of NC_082721.1, forward strand.
GTCTGAAACACGTGTGAACAATATACAAAATATGCCTGTCCCATGAGTCAATCTGTGCTTAATTTCCGGTTGGCATGTCTGGAACTGGGTAATCCTCTGGGAGACGGAGAATCACAGAGTATTCAGAAAGAGACGCTCAGTCCATTGTGACTGTGCCAGTCATGGAAGATTTCCCAGCCTAATTCCTCCTTTCAGCACTCAGTCTGTAGCCCTGCAAGTCATACTGCCCTTTCACACAATCTTCTAGCCTTCTCACTCCCTCTGGATAAACAAAAAATGCTTATCTCATCTCTGATCCTTCTACCAGTTATATCAGTTTACCTGAATTTGTGATGGCTCTATCTAGGTCCCTCAATTTATACAAATCAGTTAAATGTCCAAACATCTTCTTTTGTTCCAAAGAAAATAACCTCGGCCTGTCTAATCTTTTGTTACATGTATAATTTTACAGTCATGGCAGCATCCTTATAAATCTCCTACATAATCCCTTAAGTGTAATCATATAATCCCAATAATAGTGACCAAAACTAAACATGGAATTCAAGCTGTGGCCTAACTACTTAAGTTTTGTAAACAACTCCAGTATAACTTCCCAGTTCTTACATTTTACGTCTCATTAATTAAGGCAAACATCCCATTTTTCTTTTTAAAATCCCTATTTGCTTGTCGTGCTCCATTTAGTGTTATTTATGTAGATGATAAGGACTTTCTGTCCCTGAATACTCCTTTTTTTCTTTGTCTTACTTCATCTCCCTAGAAGTATTAGCTCATATTTCTCTGGATCAAATTTCATCTGCAGCAACGAACAATCTGCTGGAGCAACTCAGGGGGAGGAAGAACCATGGCAGGAAAGGAATTGTCAGTGCTTCAGGGTGAATCCTCTGCCACGTTAATGATTCCTTTTCTCCTACAGATGCTGCTTGTCGAGCTCAGTTTCTGCAGCAGACTTTTGTTGCTCCAGATTACAGCTTCTACAATCTCTTGTGTCTCCTAATTTCACCTGCCATTTTTCTGCCCAACCCTGTATCCTCCTGCAACCTTAATCACTTCACTGTGAAGCACACTTTTTTTTGCATCACCTGAATATTCTTTTATTATCCCCCTGCATATTTAGATACAAGATGTTTACACAGGGGTGTCACAATGGCATAGCAGTTAGCATAACATTATTTTAGTGGCAGCTACGAGAGAGGGCTTTGTATATTCTTCCCGTGACCGTGTGGGTTTCCTCTGGGTGTTCCAGTTTCTTTCCACATTCAAGACACATAGGGTTAGGGTTTAGTGAGTTGTATACATGCTATGTTGGCACCGGAAGTGTAGCAGCACTTGTATGTTGCCCAGCACAATCCTCACTGATTTGACACAAGTGACGCATTTCCATAAGACTGTAACACATAGGAACAGAATTAAGCCATTCAGCCCATTGAGTCTGCTCTGCCATTCCATCAAAGTTGATTTATTATCCCTCTCAACCCTATTCTCCTGCTTTTCCCCATGCCCTTTGAGTCTGATTAATGAAGAACCTATCAACCTCTGCCTTAAATGCACCCAATAACTTGGTCTACACAGCTGTCTGTGGCAATGAATTCCATAGATCCACCACACTCTGACTAAAGAAATTTTTTCTTATCTCTGTTCTAAATGGACATCCCTCAATTCTAAGGGCTGTGCCCTCTGGTCCTAGACCCCCACCCCCCCCCCCCACTATAGTAAACATCCTCTCCTGTATTTCACTGTAAGTTTCAAAGTACATGTGACAAATAATCTTTTCATCACAGAACAGTATGCCACTTAACACTACTCACAGGACAGCTGATTTGTTCCAGCCCTCCTCGTCTTGTAGTACAGACACCCACAGTGCATAGTATGACAGCTTCTGCTGCTTGTGGTTGTGTTTGGAAATCTGGTGTGAGCAGCTGCCCTCCACCTTGACAAGAGCTTCTGCCTCTTGGACTTATTATCATGGAGAAATCTGGAGAGAGATTTGCAGTCTTTTATAGAAAGAGGGAGACAGCAGCTCCAAACATGTCCAAGACAAGGTGATGAGAGAGACTAGCACCCAGTGGGTCTGTCAACATGGATGTACTCACACACCTGCCACAGAAGTCTTCTGCTCTGTGCCCACACCACTCATACTAGCCTACCCAGCACCAGTCTCCACAGACAGCCTCTACACTCACATGGCGAGACAGCTTCAGTGTCGGTGCTGCAGGCACACTAGCAGGGGGCAGGGTTTTGCATCCAGTTCTCTGTGCACAGTAGCACTCAGTAACACAATTCTCTTCATATAACGTTACAGTATGCTTTCTGGAGCTAATTCTTGTTCCTGGATGTCCATCTTGAGTTCCAAGTAATGTGCCAGTGTATATTACAAAAATATAAGGGATTGAATATTGATTCACCGATAAAAATCACTACAGGTTGAATACCCCTTATCTAAAATGCTTGGAGCCGGAAGTGTTTCGGAGTAAGCATTCCTTGTCATACACTTGTTCATTACACATATGTTCTGATGCAGCTGTTCAGCCTTGTAGATTTTCATCAGCGACAACCTTGGCATACTCATCAATGAATTTCTCTGCTGCTTCATGATCAACAGATGCGTTATCACCACAAACCTTCAAAAATTTAACTTTGTGTCTTTTCTTAAATTTCTGTAACCAGCCTGCTGAATATTGACAATTACCCTCAATTTTCAGTTTGTTGTGATAGATCTTTGCTTGTTTCATTATCAGTGTACCATTAAGCAGCACATGTTCACTCTGACGCTGACGAATCCACTATTTCAGTGCACGATTGCGATCTTCATTTTTTGCTTTTTGCAGTATTTTTCATTAACTTCTGTTCATTATACACGTGAGGTCACTTCTCAGAAATCTCTGTGATGTATGGAGACCTGTGCGTCACCTAGGAACCTTTCCTGTGCCTTGTGGAATTTTCCATTTGTAATGTTATGTCAGCGCTCAAATTTTTTTTTTGATTTTTGGTGACACAGGTGCATAGTGGTTACAACATTTTACAGTACAGGCGACCCAGGTTCAATTCCCACCAGACTGTAACGAGTGTGTACATTCTCCCTGTGACTGTGTGTGTTTCCGCTGGGTGCTCTGGTTTCCTCCCACAGTTCAAAGATGTACCAGTCAGTAGGTTAATTGGTCTTTGCAAATTGTCCTGTAATTAGGCTCAGATTAAATTGGGAGATTGCTGGGCGGCGTGGCTCAAAGGGCTGGGAGGGCCTATTCTATATTGCATCTCAATAAATAAATAAAAAATATTTTTGAGAAGTTTTTGGATTTTGGAATTTTGGAATCCTGTCAGTAGCCAATTTTGGCACATAATTTTACTTGTTTGACTAGATAGCCACATGCAACCTTGTCAAAGTATTTGCTCTGCCCTCATTGACCCACTTTGTTTCCTCAAAAAATACAGTCATCATTCAGGCACTATCTGGGGTAAAAATAACCCCAGTTTCTCACCAGTTCAGTAGTATTGAAAACATAGCCTTTACCACTTTTTATTTATTGAGATGCAGTGCAGTATAGGCCTTTGCAGCCCTTCGAGCCACACTGCCCAGCCATCCTCCAATTTAATCCCAGCCAAATCGCAGAATAATTTACAATGACATATTAACCTACCAAACGGTATGTCTTTGAACTGTGGGAGGAAACCAGAGCGCCTGGACTAAATTCACATAGTCATGGAGAGAACATACAAAATCCTTACAGGCAGCAGCAGGAATTGAACTCAGGTTGTTGGTACTGTAAATTGTAATGCTAACCAATATACTATGGTGCTTCTTCACTGATACAATCTTGCTGTTCATCTTCCCTCTAATCCTCTTACACTGACTGTATCCTAGTTAAACAAGAGAAGCTGAATCCCAAACCATCACTGTTCTCATGCTTTTGCATGTTAGAAAACTGGCTAAAATTTTTCTCCGGACAGTTGTAAGTTTACCTAGACCTCTAAGCAAAGTGATCACCTTTTGTTTGTTCATGTTATATAATCTGATTCACTAATCCTTCTAATAAACCATCTTTTCTCTCAGCTGTTAATGTTTATTGAACCAATACTGCCACCCACTCAGCTTTTATGATTTCTATTTTGTCTTAAAACCCTGTAAAAGGAAATATATGCTGTCAGTTTTGTTCCTCTTTCAAACATAGTGTAGCTGAAATATCTACTTGGTGTTCTTGTACAAAACACCGGTTTGGAGGTCCCTGGCACCTCCTCATGCACTAACCCTCCCCCAGCAGAGTAACACAGCGGCAGACGGGAAAAAGTACTGAACTGGCAGATGATCTCACTGGAGTTTTTAGACATTTTGATTGTGACGTCAATGAAGTCTGCCACTTAATCTAAAAGCCACGTTGGGATTTTCCTTGGTGCTTGCAGCTCAGCCTCTGTGGCTTAATCCCAACTATTTCTTCACCAGACCAAGAGGTAGCTAGCTACTTTTGTGAGGATAAGAACCGTTGGGAAACAAGGCTGCAGAAAGGGTCACAGCCTGAACAGGAGGAAATGCCTCTATGTCTCTCAACAGCCTGGAGATGAGCCCAGTGGTAGGCCCTAGACACAAAAATGAGCCCTGATGATCAAAGCACCAGTTTTGTGGGGGTGTATGGTGGTTGAAAGGAGGAGGCCCCCTCCTCAGCAGCAAGGTTAATCATTCACAAGAGTGAGTAATTTCAAGTTCCAGGGTGTCAATATCTCCGAGGTCCTAATCTGGATACAACATATCAATGCAGCTACAAAGAAGGCAGGACAGCGGCTATATTTCATTAGGAGTCTGAGGAGATTTAGTATGTTACCAAAAGCAGTCACAAATTTCTACAATTGTATCATGGGGAGCATTCTAACTGGCTGTATCTCTGTCTGGTACTGGGGGGGGGGGGAGAGAGCTATTGCAGAGGATCAAAGTAAGCAGCAGAGAGTCGTAAAATTAGTCAGCTCCATCATGGGCACTAGCCTCTGTAGCAACCAGGACCTCGTCAAGGAGTGATGCCTCAAAAAGACCGTGCCCATTGTTAAGCACCTCCCCATCACCACGACACATATTCTCATCTCATTGCTACCATCGGGAAGGAGGGGCAGAAGCCTGAAGACGCATACTCAGCCATTCAGGAACAGCTTCTTCCCCTCTGCCATCTGATTTATGAATGGATATTGAAACCATGAACACCACATCACTACTTTTTTTTGCACTACTAACTATTTAATACATATGTACTTACTGTAATTCAGTTTTATCTCTTTATTATTATGTATTGCATTGTACTGCTGCCATAAAGTTAACAAGTTTCATAACATATGCTGGTGATACTAAACCTTGTTCTGATTCTGACATCTCAGCATTTTCATGTTAACTACAGGAGACCATGCTGGGTCTTCAGGTAGTTTATTAAACACAGAAGAACCTGGTCAGATATTCTCCTGCCTTCTCTCTCTCTCTCTCTCTCTCTCTCTCTCTCTCTCTCTCTAAAATTTTAAACTGTTCCAATTGGGATTACCGTTAACAGATGATTGCTGCATTACTGAGATCTCTCTACAACTCAGTATCACTTATTTAATTTTTTTCTTTATTATTTTGCACAATTTGTCCTCTTTTGCACATTTTATTAAATCTATTGTATTTTTTTCTTGTAAATGCCTAGAAGAAAATGAAGCTCAAGGTAGTATAATGTGACATACTTACTTTGATAATACATTTACTTTAGCTTTGGCAGTGTGCACTTTTGAGCTTGGGTGAACACTGCCTTGATAATAGATTTACCTTGAACTTGAAATTTGAACCTTGTACCTTTCTGCAATAGATTAGCCCGTGCCACTATTATACGACATAGTCACTGTGTGTAAGATGATGCCGCACTTACCACATTACAATGGTAAAACATGCAGGGACTCATCAATGGCCCAGAAGTTATTCTAGCCAATCATATGACCACTGACATGCAGGTCTCACATCAGCTGCCCTGCAGAACCTAGTATTACTCATTCATTCATAAAAAGATGACATCATTAATGATGTCATCTGTTATTGCTCCTGAACTGAGTGTTGAGGGTCAATCACTTGAGTGGGTCTGGATGTACATACAGATCTCACCAGCTATGGACAGCAGGTTTCCTCTCCTTAAGGAGGCCAATGAATCATTTGGGTTTTCATCACAATCCAGTTTTATGCTTACTGATACAATGCTTTTATTTTAAAATTAAAGTTATATTTAAGATAAAAAAATTTAAATTAAAAAAGTCTATTAGATCATAAATTAAAGGGGCAGAATTAGGCTGTTGGGCTAATCAATTCAACTCTGTCCTTCAACTGTGGCTGCTTTTTTTTTCTCAACTCCTTTCTCCCAATTTCTCCCTGTAACCTTTGATTCCCTCTCATCAATCAAAAACCTAAAATTCTCTGCCTTAAATCCACCCAATAATGTGGCCTTCATAGCCTTGTGTCAAATCCCATAGATTCACCACCCTCTGGATGAAGAAATTCCTCCTCATCTCAATTCTAAAGGGATACCCCTTTATTGTGAGGCTGTGTCCTTGGATCCTAGATTCTCCTTCTAATGGAAAAATCCTCTCCATGTCCACTCTCTCTAGGGGCCTTTCAGTATTCAGTAAGTTTCAAAGAGACCCCACCACTGTCATCCTCTGAACTCAACTGAGTACAGGTCAAGAGTCATCAAATGCTCCTCACACATTAACTCTTTTTATTCCCAGGATCATATATCAATCTCCTTTTGACCCACACCAGGGCCTGTACACACTTCCCTTGATAAAAGGCCCAAAGTGCTCTCAATTTTAATCCCCCAGCAGGCATGGTGGCACTGGAACTCATATCTCTGGAGCAATCGTTCTGAAGTTTCAAAGTTCAAAGTAAATTTATCAGTGGCTGTGTCTAGAGACTTAACCACAACGTTATCTTGCCTTGCAGTGACTCCCCTAAATCTCCAAGCTTTTCCATCACAGTAATTCATATTCATCATTCAACAGCATCCGGAGCAGGTCATGAATCATAATTTATTCACCAGTCCCTACACTACAGGCATATCACAGTTGCAGTGCATCCCACCTCCCAAGTACAAAATACTTAATTCACCTAATTACTCCAACAACTCTAAAGCCAAAAATGGTATGTGCAACCATCGCATGCAAACACAACTACTTACATATCACCCCCGTCAGGTTGTGTATGATCCTGACATGGAACTACATCAGCGGTCTTACATCATCACTGGAACTTGCCCTCAAACAGCAATGCAGATCTCATTGACTAGATGGGCTGCAAATCTTAAAGCTAACAGCTCACCACCACCCTTAGGGGTATTTATTAGAGGGCATTAAATACTTGGTCGACTATTGACACCTACATTCCATAGATGAGGAAATTTAAAAAATCCTTAAGACCATAAGACATAGGAGCAGAATTAGGCCATGCAGTCCATTGAGTCTGCTCCACTATTCTCTCATGGCTGATATATCAGCTCTCTCTAACATTGTTTGTCATTCATTCTTTAGGTTTTTTTTCTCTTTGTTTCGTGGATGTCTGCAATGAGTAAGGATTTCAAATTGTCTACTGTATACATTCTCTAGCATTAAATTGAACTTTTGAACCACTGCCTTCTCCATGTAACCTTTGACACCCTTGCTAATCAAGAACATATCAACCTCTGCATTAAATATACCCAATGACTTGGCCTCCACAGACATACGTAGCAATGAATTCCACAGATTTGCTACTGGCTGGTTAAAGGAATTCCTCCTCAACTCTATTCTAAAGAGATGTCCTTGTTTTCCGAAGCTGTGCCCTCTGGTCCAAAGAAAACATCCTCTCCAGCTCCATTCTCTCTCAGGCTTTCAATATTTGGTAGGTTTCAATGCTATCCCCCCTTCCCCATTCTTCTAAATTCCAGTGAGTATAGAGCCATTAACTGCTCCTGTTACATTAACTCTTTCATCTCTGGGATCATTCTTGTGAACCTCCTCTGGACTTTCTCCAATGCCAGCACATCCTTTCTTAGAGAAGGACCCCAAAACTCTTCACAATACTCCCAAGTGTAGTCTAGCCAATGCCCTACAAGCCTGAGTGGTTTATAAAATGCTTGCATTCTTTGAAATGCCTAGCTTTCTTCAAAGGAATGAGTGGGACTGGATTTGATCAAGCTGAAATGCTCAGGATGATCTGAGCTGACAAATCTCCTGGATTTCCTTTAAAAATTAATGAACCATATGAGCAGAGTGAGCTCAGCCTGTTTTGTTTAGTTAGATTTCTTCAAAGCTTTTGATAATAATGCACACAGGAGATGAGCCCTCAAGGTTTGAATGCACGGCTTCAATCCAGCACGTCTGTGTTGGATTAAAAACTCGTTGAACAAGGGGAAGCAAGGAGTGTCTTGAAGTGGAAAGAATTGGCTGTTGTTCCGCAGGATGTGATATAGCAGAGCAATTGCAGGCACTGTTACAGGATTCTGAGACGTGGAGGGCATCTGGTAACCAGAACAGTTTACACAAGAGAACAGGCACATGAATGACTCAGTTTTCAAGGAAATTGGTGGAGAAAGCATGTTGACCTATAAATCCAGGCAAGTTTATTGTAGTTACAAGTTCTACAGTAAATTTGATAGGGGAGAGAAGTAAAGACTTTAAGCAAAGGCAGAGAAAATCTTGCTTAGAAGTCCTACAGAATTGAACCAGCGGTTTCAAGAGAGAGTTGGATCAGTGCCAGGTGAAAACTCTTGCAGCAGTGTTTCTGAGGTGCTCAGAGCATAAGACCCGAGCTTGACCCTCCCTTCTTATTGTGCTCTTCTATAAAAGGCCATTTGGTTGCTTGCCAGATTGTCAAGCAAATTGTCTTTTCTCACTCAGTGGTCATGACATGTTATTATTAAGCAGAGGGCCTATTAGGACAGCAGGTACATGTCAGTGTTTATGCTTCAATTACACCAGCTCCTTTCCCCTCTTCATTTCAGAATCAGGTTAAATATCACTGGCAAATGTGAAATTTGTTGACTTAGTGGCAGCAGTACAATGTAATACATTAAAAAATTAATGTCTATATATTAAATAGTTAAATTAAATAAGCACTGAAAAAATGGGAAAAAAGTAGTTAGGTAGTGTTCATGGGTTCAGTGTCCATTTAGAAATCGGATGGCAGAGGGGGAAGAAGCTGTTCCTGAATTGTAGAGTATGTGCCTTCAGGCTTCTGTTCCTCCTTCCTGATGTTGGCAATGAGAACAAGGCATGGCCTGAGTGATGGGGGTCCTTAATGATGAACACCACCTTTTTGAGGCACTGCTTCTTGAAGATGTCCTGGATATCACAGTATGAAGATTTCCTTCTCTCTTCCCACTGCAATGTGTTTATTTAGTGTTTCCTATGGTACTCAGCTCCTCATTCTCCCACTCTCCAAGAGAAGATATTTCTACAGAATTCCCATTTGGATTTACTAGTTGATGCCTTTTGCTTATGGACCCTAGTTTAGCATTTCTCAAAACTGAAAACAGTCTATGACCATCATACGGAATGACTTCCTAATCTTAATCACATCCCTCAGGTAAATCTTCATCCTCCTCTTTCTTGGAGAAAAGCTCCAATTCCTCAATCATTCATAATTAGAACCCCTTATGCCTGGTATCATTTACCTCCAGTGCTCTGATAGCCTTTCTGAACTGTGCAGAAGGTTGAACAATATAATCTCAGCTCGCTTCTGTACAAACTCAGGATATATGCAGTGTCTATTTGATACCTCCTGTACCTAATAAAGTGGCCACTGAGTGTATGTTTGTGGTCTTCTGCTGCTGTAGCCCATCCACTTCAAGGTTGGATGTGTTGTGTTTATAGAGATGTCCTTCTGCACACCACTGTTATACTACGTGGTTATTTGACTTACTTTCACTTTCCTATCAGTTTAAACCAGTCTGGTCATTCTACTCTGCACTCTCATTAACAAGGCATTTTTACCCACAGAACTGCCTCTTGGAAGATTTTTTTTGTTTTTCACAGCATTTTCTGTAAACTCCAGAGACTGTTGTGCATGGAAATCCCAGGAGATCAACAGTTTCTGACACACTCAAACCGCTCTGTCTGGGACCAATGATCATTCAACGGTCAAACTCACTTAGGTCACGTTTCTTCCTCATTTGGTCTGAACAACAACTGAATATCTTGACCATGTCTGCAAACTTTTATGCATTGAGATGCTCCCACATGATTGGCTGATTAGATATCTGCATTAATGAGCAGATGTACAGGTGTACCTATTGAAGAGGCCACTCAGTATAAATCCATTGTGTTTTTATTCCTAATTCACTAGATTCAAAGTTCTTATTTGACCCCTCAGTTTCTAATGTTGTTGAAATCTCTGTAAGAAAAATCGTCATTGCAACAGGTCGTTGTGTGTTTGACACCATTGGGAATTAGCCTGCTCACAGCTCTGAGAGAAGCAGTTGGACTCACTATCTGCAGATGTCAGCCATCAATTCAAGCTCTCTGTAGCAAAGCCTGAATGTAACCAGAGCACTTGACTGTGACCCAGATAAGCAGTAACAGTCTACTACAAATACATTCATTTCTATTCAGATACTGAGGGCATGGTAGCCAATGGTGGAACAGTTGAACTTAGGGATATGGAGAGAGCTCATTAGAATGTAAGAAAAAGCGGAGTCCAGGAATCTGATTGGAATGTCAATGCTAACAGGTTTAAGATCTCAGAATCCTCTGTCCCCTATGGAAGAGAATTCCAAAGATTCATGCACCATTCCCATTTTGACATGTTGTTCCATGATCTCCTCTTGTGCCATGATGAGGCCACCCTCAGGGTGGAAGAACAACATCTTATATTCCATCTAGGTAGCCTCCAACCTGATGGCATGAACATCAATTTCTCTTTCCAGTCAGTTTTTTCCCTTCCCCTTCCCTCTTCCCCACTCTGGCTACTTATCTCTTTTCACCTGCCTATCTCCTGGGTCCCCTCCTCCTTCTCTTTCTTGTATGGGTCACTCTTCTCTCTTATCAGATGCCTTTCTCTCCAGTCCTTGACCTTTCCCACCTTTCTGTGGAGGCTATACCATCAGAAACCACATAAAAAGTCTGCAGTGCTCAAGGCTTTTGCATAGTACTGTACACACCTACAAACTCACTGTTCTCACAACTTCCTTTGTCACCTATTTGTGCAACAGCCACAACTCTGGCTTAATACACCTGGTCTGTCCATCTATTATCAAATAGATTGTAAATAGTTGAGACAGATATAGTTGATGCCCCAGTGCTGCTCCCTAAGGCACTCCTTTAGTTACGGTTTGCCAGCTTAAGAATGATTCGTTTAAATGCAAAACATGAACTCTTGGCTCTGTGCCATCTACATCAACTATGTCAGCTAGATTTCTTTATCCACCTTGCTTGTTACATACTCAAGTTACCTCAATACACTTAAGACAAATTTGCATTTCATGAAACTGTCTTGATTCTGTAATACTATTTAAAATTGATTCCAACATCTTTTCCAATCATAAACTCTTTACATGTTCTTGCTTTCCAATCCTACTCAGCAGCATATCATTTGAGATTTTCCAAGTCACTGGAACTTTTCCAAAATTACTAGATTCTGAAGGGTTTAATGGCTCTATTTAATATCAGAAAATGTATATAGTATACAACCTGAAATTCGTGCTCTTCACAGACATACACAAAACAGAAAAAAAACCAAAAGGATAAATGAGAGAAAATGTTAGAACCCCAAAGCCTCCCTCTCCCTCCCATGCACAAGCAGCAGCAAGCTCTTCAACCTTCCCCCCCTTTGCTCTAGCAAATGCACCAACCCCACCCCACCTACCATGCAAGAAGTAGCAAAGCCCCCCGAAAGTGACCATGATCTGGAGTCCACCAGAAACTGCCAATCCATCAAATGCATCCATTATCAGTACTAAGTATAAGGCTCTAGGATCCAGTCTATTGGATCCAGGGGAACTAGTCAGCCTTTAGACACATTAATTTGCCGAGGTTTTTTCTACTAACAATATTGAAGTTCCTTTCTTCCTATTGCCACAGGTTTTTTTTTAAAAAATAATCATCAGCTGCTTCAGTGCCTTACACTCTGATAATAGATACAAGACAGACGTTGAATGTTTCTGCTGTTTCATTATTTATCACTAATTATAATTGGTGAGAGATTTTGATATCACAAATGCTCCTGAAAATACAATTACTTTATAATAATAAAGTAATACAATATGCTACGTGTGTAGAGCATATACATCAGTGTGACTGCAAACCAGTATATGTACACTTCACTACTGAGCAGGTAAGAAGGGCTCTGGGGAAACTCAGACATGGCAAAGTATCGGAACCATGTGTGAACCCCAGGGTCCTGAAAGAGTTTGCTGAGCAGCTGAAAGTTGAAAGTTTCTCCAGCGCACTTTCAATCTGAGTCGCAGCCTGGAAAGGGCCCCAACTAGATGCAAGACATTGTGTGTGGTCCCAATAGCAAAGAACAGCCAACTGAAAGTCTTGAATGACTACCATCCAATAGCAATTCCCGAGTTTCGTCCCCTGAAGAACTAATACCTTAGCCACACTTCTCATTTTTAAGTACATGTCCGCTCTTACTGGATAATGTATTTGTTGGTGGTTTACTATCAGAATCCAGATTTTAAAATTATCTTCATCTTTTAAAATTATTCTTTTCCGATTTCTCTTATATTCCCATGCTTCTGGAATAATTTTCCACTGCCTGCCACTAATTTTAATTACATTTTATATTACTGAGTTTGATTTGACTCCACAACTAACTTTCTTGCTTAGCCCTAGATTGGTTACTTATGTTGAAAAACACCTACATTAATTTTTAACTATTTTACCTTTTAATCTGCTTTCCTTGTCTGTTTGGGCAATCCTGCCTTCATGGTTTTGTTAATGTATTTAAAGTCCTAAATAAAAATTTTTTAACTATCAAACAGAATGTGAAATGCTGCCATGTTACAATCAATCTTCCCCAGAGGATCCTTTACAATAATATTAATTAAACCTCATTATACTTAGCCATATCTAAAATAACATATTCTTTGGTTAGTTCCACAACGTATTGGTCTAAAAAAATGTCCAAATCCATTCCATGAATTTGTCTTCAAGACTACCTTCTGTCAATTTGATTTTGCCCAGAATCTAGTTCTGTTTCGGGGATAGGCAGAATTATGCAGTGCTTCAAACGGAAGGATGAGAATTTAAAATTTAAGGCATCATTTATGACAGACCAAAATGTGGGTCAGAGTGTATGAAGGTGATAGGTGCAAGTTAGAACAAAGGCGGCAGAGGTTTGGATCAGAACTGACCAGGAGAGCACTGCATTGCACAGAGACACACAATCTGTTGAAAAGGTCGAATTTAAGAACCAAAGCATTTTCTCAACAAGCCAGACACATCTTTTTTATTTATTTAAAGATTCAGCACAGAACAAGCCATTCTGGCTCAACGAGCCATTCTGTCCAGGAACCCACCTATTTAACCCTACTCTAATCACAGGATAACTTACAATGGCCAATTAACCTACTAACTAGTATATCTTTGGACCAGGGAAGGAAACTAGAGCAGCTGGAGAAAACCAATGCGGTCAAGGAGAGACATACAGACTCCCTACAGAGGGCACCAGAACTGAACTCTGAACTCCAATGTCCCAGGCCATAATAGCATCATGCTAATTTCTATGCTACTGTGGTGCTCTTTCTGTTCCTAAGAATAAGAAAGAAACATTTGGTTTAATTTTGCACCTAAATGACACCTACTCATTAAATATACCTACCTACTTACCTTCCTTCCTTCAACAAACTTCATTAACTAGTGTCAACTCATATGTTTAGCATCCTGATACTCACTGTTCACTTTCTCTTTGAATCTCAAATCACAGGTGACATCTGGTCAGCTGCTGCAGAAGTTCCCCTTTCAATGATTGTCACATAGTGTAATGCAATAAAGCATGGCTCATTCTGTCATCTAATCAGAACTTGGTAAACTGTCAACAAATGGCTGACTCCTCAGTGAACTTATCAACTTGTAGTTCACGAGGGCCCAAAGAGCATTACATGAACTCATAGGCCTGGACTGGGCTATGTTCCCCCATTGTCATCAGTGAACAGATACAGTATATCACATGATTCCAGAATGACTGATTTCTTTACTTAGCATCTATTAAATCATAACCAAGGCTCAGAAAGAGTAGCAAAGTCAAGACAGCAATCTGAGAAACATCATGAATTGGATTCCAACTGTGAGGGGAAGTGAAACAAACTTGAATCTATTCCCCAGGCTGAAGAGGTCACTGTGATCTATGCAGTCTTCAAGGAATTATAAACAGTCACATTCCAAATGTCTTCTGCAAGGAATCATAATTTTCAACTGATAATGATTTATCTTCAATCCAGAGTTAGCCAGGAAATCCAATATGTTCTAATTCTGGAAAGAACTCTTTACAAAACTCATGCCAACAAGCAGTGAGCTGCCATCCCAAGTCACAATAGGCCACTCATGATTTCCTCCAAGAGGACCACAGCCTTGTTGTCATTTGGAGGTTTGCATGCCTCAATAACCAGGAGAGCTATGTTAGCTGGAGTCAGGGCTTTATGCTTTCGCTCTTGGTAGGGGACCATGCCAAACAGGTCAAAGGGTAGAGGACAGACTAAGAGTGGTCCACCGGTCTCCATGGCTAGGGATTCAGCTCAGGGCTAACAACCCTCACTGGTAACAAAATTATTATGGAAACAGCAATGAAGAATCCTTTTACATCTGAGTGAGACAGTATTCCTGAGTCTCCACCCGGGACTTGCATGACTGACGGTAGTGAAAACCGAGAGGAAGTTACCGACATGATGAAGGAAGCCTTGAACACTGGCAGAGGTGGAGGAGCTTCATTGCTGCCCTAAATGCCAGTGGCATAACTGACAGTAAGTAAGTAGGTACTCATGATTTGATATTCAAATAGAACTGCAAGGAAAAAAGTTACTGCACAGCCTGACTTCTTCAGAATCGTTCGTGATCATTTGTTGAAATGGCAATGATTGATGCTAGCATCTACGGGAAATTACTGGGCAGAAATAAAATCACACAGATAAAATAATATGACCCCCAAAGTGCTGTGCACTGTTGTGGACCTTGTTATGTCTCTTCCCAACACCTTACTGACCCAGCTCCCTTGCATTAACTTTT
Source organism: Hypanus sabinus (assembly GCF_030144855.1). Classification (NCBI taxonomy): domain Eukaryota; kingdom Metazoa; phylum Chordata; class Chondrichthyes; order Myliobatiformes; family Dasyatidae; genus Hypanus; species Hypanus sabinus. The sequence goes on from NC_082721.1 coordinate 82,164,818, forward strand.
GATCTGGTGATGAAGAAGGGAGAGAAATATAATTTGGAATGAGGCTGGCGTGCGACTTGTGAAACGGGTTTCTCTGTCACCTGCTGTCCTTGTGCCTCTGGATGGAAAAGGTGTGGTTGAAAGAACCTAGGCAAGTGCAGGTTATAGCTGTAGTGAGCAGTGGCAGTTAGAATGATTAGGGCGGTGATGGGCTGTTGAACAAGCAGGCTATTTTAAATGACCCCAGCTCTTGTTCATCTAGACCATGTGTTCCCAAAATGAGGTTCACGGACCCCTTGGTTAATGGTAGGGGTCCATGGCATAAAAAAGGTAACAACCTCTGGTTTGGATTTTCAGAAGTTTGTCAACTATGGGTTAAAGGAAGGGAAAAATGAGAATTTCCAAGTGTAGGAAAGACTGACATTTTGGGATCAAAGCCAAAAGGATGTTGTGGATAATAACGAAACGTCAGCACTGAGCTGGGTCACAGTCCTTGCTTGTGTTTTTATAAAGTCTCCCTTGTATATATTAAACAAGAGCTGAATGCTTCCATTATGGGACTGAAAAGGAGCCATAAATATAAAGCAGCGTAGAACAGGCATTAATTTGTCTGTTTAACATTCCAGTTCAGTCCGGTTATAATAAAATCCCATTGAGATCATCAGCCTTTCTCACAGATGGTACCAAGCAGATCTCCCACATTACACTCAGAGTAGTTATTGCAGTAACTGTGAAGATCATTTTGTATTGTGCAAACAAATGCGTTGAATTATGCTCAGTTTGGTAATTCAACTCCCAGGGACCAGACTCATAATTACCCAACACTCGAATCACATGGAAGCAAGGAGACATTTATCCTGTTGGACTGACATGAATCATAGCCTGAACTTTAGACCTTATTTCTCACAGTCATGCACTGAGCCAGATTGGTCAGCAGGTCACTACATATTTAAGTTAATACCAAAGTAAACACGTCTTGCTTTGGATTTGACAGCAAGTAAAAGAGAGGGTTACAGAGTCAATTGATACATTGGCACTCAGCTTAGTTTAGAGTCCCTCTCTCTGTTTCATAATCTCCTTATTGCACAGCATCTCCAAAATTCAATGTAAATTTATAATCAAAGGACATATACATCACCATATACAACCTTGAGATTCATTTTCTTGTATACAAACTCAATAAATCCATAGAACAACTATAACAAAATCAAAGAAAGATTTTGTGCAAATACAAAAAGAAAGAAAAATAATAACGAGTAAGTATCAAGAACATGAGATAAAGCGTCGTTGATAGTGAGTCTATTGTTTGTGGGAACATTTCAATGATGGGGCAAGTGAATTTGAGTGAAGTTATCCCCTTTGGTTCAAAAGCCTGTTGGTTAAGAGGTAATAACTGTTCCTGAACTTGGTGGTTGTAGGTTCCAAGGTTCTTGTACCATCTTTCTGATGGTAGCAGCGAGAAGAGAACAGGTCATAGGAGCTGGGGGGTCCCTGATGATGGATGTTGCTTTCCTGCAATAGTATTTCATGTAGGTGTACCCACTGGTGCCTTCACTAAGGACAGCCCCCTGCTGTCCAGCACCTACAGAAGATTCCCAAAGATAGAGGAGTGTTCCACCTTACCAGATGGGGAAAATATAACCCTCATCTCTCTCCCTGCCACTATATCAGGATACTGATGTCTAAACTTCACCCATCCCTCCAGCCTACGATAGGCTGCAGCTGCAAAGTTAGTTTATAATATTTGGCAGGCTTCTGATGAGAAAAGGCAGATCACAGGCGACCTGGTTCTGATCAGCCGAGCACAGGGACTGACATCACCAAGCTCCATCTGGCCTTTCTTGTATGAGCTGGGGAGGGGGACAGTGGGGAGGAGCTGCTCTCTCAGACCCTCTCGAATTTAACCTCTGCGCTCTCTGTCCCAGGGGCTGCTTGTTGGACTAAGCAGTATTGATTTTGAAATTGCTTTTGAAATGTCAGCTTGTGTGAACGAGTCCATCACAGCCCCATGCTTGTAGCCTCGCACCGCCTGACTGGGGACACAGGATTACTACGTGCCTTGTTCTGCCTCTCCCTCATTGTCCCACACTTCTTTACAAAGACAGTCTCAGTCTCAGCATCTGTTCTTAGACCAGGCTAGCCCTCAGGGCTTTTTTCTGGTCATTCCCTCCTCTTTGAGAGTAAATACAGAATGCTTGATTGTGCATAATTTGCAGACAGTGAAATTTAATGATGTGAGTACCCACTCACCACCACCCCCCCCCCCCCCCATCCTGGTGGGCTCACTAAAACACTGCGATTATTCAGCACAATCAGTCGCTTGTTCCGATGTTGAATTGAAATCCAAACACTGAGAGCTATCTTGGCAAATCCTAAATGTACGTCAAGGTACAGAGGTGAAGGTAACCATGGCACAGCCTGACAGGCCAAGGCTGGGAAGTGTTTAAAATACCACATTAGACAGAAAACAGAACTTTGCGTACTAGTCGCAGCCAGCAGCGAGCTTGTACTTTAAAGGTTTGCTGACTGAGTGTCTGCTTCATTTGTCGTCAATCCAACAATCAAATCACCCAACCAACCTATCAATGTGACCAATGATAAGTAAAGAAGGAGGCTTTGTAATTAAAGGGACTTGCAAACAGCAGTGCTCTGATGCAGTATGCCTTCATTCCTTGGAAGAGGGGTTAGGGATACATCCTTACTGCCCATTACGCCACTGGCGTTTCAGGGCAGAAATGAAGATCCTCCATCTCTGTCTGCTCTCCCCCTTCCCTGGCCATCTTCATACTGTCACACACAGATGCAGAAGGAGTCTTCACTGCTCTTTCCCTAACAATTTTGTTTGACCACTCAGGGTTGTTAGCCCTGAGCTGAACCCCTGAAACTGGTGGGCTGATGGACAACCTTAGTCTGGCCTACTCCAGTCAGATACTGACTCATGTGGCATGGACTGTGCAAAATGAAAGGGCTAAAACACTACCTCCTCTCCGGGGATGATACCTTTGTCTCCTCATGAACTGAGCTCTAGGTTGCTGCCTTTCTTGAGGGTGTGCATCACAGATCCAGGGATCCATACACTGTGGCCACAGCTGTTCGGTTAAATTATTAACATCACATTTGATAAAGGGTTGAATTCTGTTGTGTTCCATCTCTAGACTCTGTGTGTGGCCAGTGCGACTACAGTTTCAGGTCACACAAAGGACGACTACTCCTTGCTTTTATTGTCAAGTCAACATTAGAATTTGACTTCTGTGTTCTATCATTTTCAAAAACACTAACATTGGAAATACCCCACTTCTTTAGTAGAGATTTTTGCCAATCCCAAGTTCACAAAGTCATTATAAACTGCTATGAAAAAATACCTTCCGCTGTAAACTCACAACATGAAAAGACACACAAATACAGATATAGGGCGGCCCGGTAGCATAGTGGTTAGTGCAATGCTTTACAGTACACTGGACCCGGGTTCAATTCTTGTCACTGCTTGTAAAGAGTTTGTATGTTCTCCCCGTGACTGCAAGGGTTTCTTCCCATGGTCCAAAGACATACCAGTTGGTAGGTTAATTGGTTGTTGTAAATTGTCCCATCATTAGGCTAGGGTTAAAATAGGGGAATTGCTGGGTGGCATGGTTTGAAGAGGCAGAGGAGCATCTAAATAAGTAAGTTACTATGTATAAGGAAGCACCTGTAGATCTGCACACATACCTGCACTATCCTGAGTATAAAGGGAAGTTCAAGTAGACTCCAGGTGTCCTGGACTACTCTTGTGAGTTTTATAACCACACATGGCCTGTGACTTGCAGCCAGACATATAGCCTTCATACAACTTCCACTTTCACATTGATTGGGAACTAGATCAGTCAAAGGAGACAATGCAGTATCAGTGAGTGATTCATGTTTTCTGGTAAAATAAACCTAACAATATGAGAAAAATTCCCCTAAGTGTCGTCCTTACATTGGTGTTTCATTTAGGGAAGTCTGTAGATTGCAGAGTATTATATATATATATATATAACTATTTATAAAAATAACCATCTTTCTTTATGATGTCAGTCTTCAATCACATGATATCTGGCCAGGATTGAGATAAGCCTGTCAGCAGTCTTGAAGAGCACCTGGGGCTAGAGGCTAGAGAGGTCCAGACCGTCTCTCTGGGCTCCAGGAGGGTAGCTACAGCCCTAGATTGCTCAGAAAGAAGATGAAGGGGGAAATGGCAATATGTCTACAGATTGAAACCCCAGTCAACTGGAAGTCCAAGTTTTAAAAACCAAGTCATCTGGAGCTCAGTATTTATTTATTTATTGAGCTGCAGCACGGAATAGGCTGTCCTGGCCCTACGAGCTCAGCAATCCTCAGAATTAATCCTAGACAATTTACAATGGCCAATTAATCTACCAATCGGTATATCTTTGGACTGTGGGAGGAAACCACAGCACCCGGAGGAAACCCATGTGCTAAAGGGGAGAACATCCAAACTCTTCACAAGCAGCAACAGGAATTGAACCCAGGTCTCCTGTACTGTAAAGTGTTTTGCTAACCATTATGCTACCATGCCACCCTACAAGAAACACACTGCAACCAAGCAACTGGAGAAGACAAAAGTCAGAGTTGAATAGTGCATGCATACTTTGATAATAAATAAACCTTTCAGCCTTTAACTCCATTCACAGGGAGCATCTTATTTCACAAGCCAGAACACAGCCCCAATCATCCTGCACAAAAGAAAAGCAAGATGCTGTGTTCTCACCACCTAAATAACAGCTTGTGGGAAGGATATACCTCCTCCCAAGCGCATTCTACCTGGCCTTTACTTATCAATGAAAATATTTCAGAGATCTTTACTGAATACAAGCTGAATAAACTAATTGACACTGAATTTCTTCTGACATTAAAACCAAAAGATCAAAAAGAAATTTAGCGTTCAAACTGTTTTTCTGAAGAACTCAACATACACTTTGTGGCCACTTTACTAGGCATCTCCTGTACCTAATGAAGTGGCCACTGAGTGCATGTTCATCGTCTTCTGCAGCTGTAGCCAGCCACTGTAAAGTTTGATGTGTTGTGCATCCAGAGATCACACAGATCACTTCTGAACATCACTGTTATACCATGTGATTATCTGGGTTACTGTCACCTTCTCGTCAGCTTGAACCAGTCTGGCCGTTCTCCTCAGACCTCTACCATTAACAAGGCACTTTTGCTCACAGAGCTGCCATTCACAGGATGTTTTTTTGTTTTTTGCACCATTCTAAAGTGGTAAACCCTAGACTACATGAAAATCCTAGGAAATCAGCAGTTTCTGAAATATTCAAACCACCACACCTGGCACCAACATTCATTCCACGGTCAATGTCACTTAGTTCACATTTCTTCCCCATTCTAATGTTTGATCTGAACAACAAATGAAACTCTTGACCATGTCTGCAAGCTTTTATGCATCAAGTTGCTTCCATTTGATTTGCTGATTAGATATTTGCATTAACAAACAGATCTACAGGTGTACCTATTGACGAGGCCACTCAGTACAATTCCATTGTGTTTTTAATTCCTGATTCACTAGATTCAAAGTTCTTATTTGACCCCTCAGTTTCTAATGTTGCTCAAATCTCTGTAAGAAAAATCGTCATTGCGAAAGGTCGTTGTGTGTTTGACACCATTGGGAATTAGCCTGCTCACAGCTCTGAGAGAAGCAGTTGGACTCACTATCTGCAGATGTCAGCCATCAAGTCAAGCTCTCTGTAGCAAAGCCTGAATGTAACCAGAGCACTTGACTGTGACCCAGATAAGCAATACCAGTCTACTACAAATACATTCATTTCTATTCAGATACTGAACGCATGGTGGCCAATGGTGGAACAATTGAACTTGGGGATATGGAGAGAGCTCATTAGGACATAAGAGATCACGGAGCCCAGAGATCCGATTGGAAAGTAATCTGATTCCGTTTAAGGTCTCAGGATCCTCTGCCCCCTATGGTAGAGGATTCAAAAGATTAATGGCTCTTAGAGACACATATTTGCTCTCCTGTCTCTCTTGATCATGACTACGTGCTTTTATGCATTGATTGTTGTTGCATAATTGGCTGATTAGAGATACTGGGATTAACAGGCAGGTGTACCTAATAAAGTGGCCATATAAATCATTTAATCTGGGGATGGGCCATATCTTTTTTAGATTGTCCGTTAGAGCAGTCCATAGCTTGTAGGTTGCGGAGAAGATTAATAAGCTGTGAGTGGTGTGGAATATTACTGTTTAATTTCTAGATGTGTGATCTACTCGAAGGAAATAAGAGATAGTGGGATGCATTACTTTACAGTAAGGGGTGTGAGAAGTTCTGTTTAATTCCTGAGACAAGGACTAATATATTAGCATTGCCTTATGGGTGGGATGCATAAACCAGAGTTGTGGGATGTATCAGTCAGATGTGTGGGTACTGTATACCAAAGGTGTTACAATGAGTGTTGTGGGGAGTATGTTCTTCTTAGACTATCCTTTGTGGTTGAGGATAATTTTCTTTCACTTGGGTCTGAGAAATAAAAGATGCCAGTGTGAAAATGGTTTCAGTGTAATACTGAGGCGTGCTGTGTATCAGAAGATCACAATGAGGAATGTGTCATGCATCAAAGCAGGTTTCTATTTTTGAAAAATTACTTGGTTAGAGAGTGAAAAATTATATCAACTTAAAACTTATTTGTGTTAACCTGACAGTAGAATCCCTTTGAAAGTACAAGGTGGCAAAATTAAACAAAATGTGTGAATCTTGCGTGCCTTCTCTTGAGGATTGCAGGCTCTGAATTGTGCTTTCTGTCTTAAAGATCAGTTGCCACTCTGACAATGGTCATAAAATATAGGAGCAAAATTAAGCCATTTGGCCCATTGAGTCAGCTCTGGAATTTCATCATGGCTGATCCATTTTTCCTCTCAGCCCCAAACTCCTGCCTTCATGCCTTGATTAATCCAGAATCTATCAACCTCAGCTTTAAATAAACCCAATGACTCGGCCTTCATAAATGCCTGTGGCAACAAGTTCCACAGATTCACTACTCTCTGGCTAAAGAAATTCTTCACCGTCTCTATTTTATATGGCATCCCTCTAATCTGGGCTGTGATCTGTGGTCCTAGACTCCCCCACCATAGGAAACATCCTCTCCAAATCCACTCTACTGAGGCCTTTCAATATTCAATAGATTTCATTGAGATCCTCCCCAATTCTTTCCAGTGAAACAGGCCCAGAGCCATCAAATGCTCCTCACATGACAAGCCTTTCAATCATGGAATCATTTTAGTGAACCTCCTTTGAACCTTCTCCAACGTCAGCACATCCTTTCTTAGAAAAGGGGCCTAAAACTGCTCACAGTACTCCAAGTGAGGCCTCACCAGTGAATTTCAAGCCTCAATATTACTTTCTTGCTTTTATGTTCTAATCCTTTCGATTGTGCAATACCCTGGCTTAAGACTATGCTTTATTTTATTAATACAGTTATGATGTTTATTTTCTGTAGATCTCCTCAAAACACAAATTGAAAAAAGTTGTTCTTTTAATTACATTGTACAATCAGGTATTTCATTTTGCTGTTTAAAATAAAAATTCAGTTGATTAAGTTAGGCTTGTTGAATTAGCCAGTAGGATTTGCCTTGTTAGTATTTTGGCCAATAAGATGCCAGGAAAAGAATGGGTAGCCATTTTCCAAAGGGAGCACAGGATTGACGGGGCCTCCAGTAACAAGAAGAAAGATGGACAAAAGAAAACAGACAACAAATATAGCAGAAGAACATGGTGAAATGCTCACAGAACCCACTATGGAAAGGACCACTATGGATGTCAGAAAATCCTCACGCAGATTATGGTCTCATGGCTAGCAATGACATTGGAGAAGGTTTGATGACTTTTTTGGACATTTATTTTTCTATTTTTTTACTTAAACTGTTTTTTTCAGTGCAGAACCGTGAGTAAACAAAGTGAAACACATTGGATCAGTTATGCAACAATGAGGTCCAACAATTGCGTGCACACTATAGACTAATATGTATATATATGATAGACCCCATTATTTATTTTGTTTGTAGTTGTTTAGAGAATTTTGTCAATACAAATTTAATCTCAAGTTTATACTGGTGTGAGCTGAATTATTGTTTCCTTGCAAACAGTAAATTTGCATGGGTATGTCAGAATTCATACAGGCAATAATCTTATCCTCCCTTAAAAGAAACATTCAAACATTTATGTTTTGTATTTATCCAAATCATTTTCATCCTAGAACTGCTTATCAAATCAAATTCATGTTTAATTATCATTCAAACATACAAGGATGCAGACGAACGAAACAGCGTTCCTCTGGGGCCAAGCTGCAAAACATTCACAGCACATTCAGAATAGCAGCAAAAGAACTTAGTGACGCAAATCAATCTCCCTCCCTCTCCATGATCCTCAGCAACATGTCCCACAAACTGATTATACAGATTCCTGGCAGTGCGCAGCCAGGAATCTGTATAATCAATTTGTGGAACATGTTGCTATCCAGCCTATCATTTATTTACCGGTAATAGCCTTTCATTGTTACTCCTGTACATTGTAGAGTTAGTTTGTCTTCACAGTAATAGTTAACTTATTACGAACTTATGTGAGAATGTTACAATTGTAATATTACACTATGTTTCTAATACTGATTAGTATCCAGAGCCTGAATAACCAACAATGTCAAAGGAGTATCTGAAATACTTATATCAATACCAGAAACTGCCCCCCAAGTCCTGTCTGTACAGTAAGATGCAGTTGTTCCAGACAGGCATTTTTTTGCACAAATGGATGGATGCTAGTATTTGATAATTACAATTTATGGCACATTTATTTTCTTTCTCCTTCAGTGCATTACTGCTATTTGTTACAATTTCCCTCAATAGCTGTAAGTTCCAAACTCTCAACACTAGTAAAGAGATTTATCCATAGTCTAAAAGTCTACATCAGCCTTAACATTCATTGAAACATTTTGTTTTTCATCTCAACAAGAATATTTAAAAAATAAAGCACTTTTAACAAAATAGGAAAAGAATCTCTCTGTTGTTTCAAACTGCCCAAGAAATTTTGTCTTCTGTGTCTTTCACAGGAGAACATTGGAGACTCTCGAGCTCTCCTAAAGGGCCGGCAACACCAGACTAAATAGTGATGGACCTCTCACCTCAGCAAGGGATTGAGGGAAACTGAACTGCTTGGAAAGGTGCGACACCACCTGTGTCATAGGATGGATCGAGTGTACAACAGGTAATAAACGGGTTTGCAAAGAGGATACAAGAGTGTGGAAAGGGATATGGACAAGGTGGACAAATGGGCGGTGTTGGCAAATGGAGTTTAATGTGGTAAATTGTGACGTCCTCTTTGGAAGGAACAATGAAAAAGCAAATTGTTATTTATATGGAGAACATAGAACATTACCAGCACAGGAACAGGCCATTCAGCCCACAGTGTTGTGCTGAATCAGCTAAAAAATCAAAAACACCCAAACACTAGTCCTTCCTACCTACACCATGTCCATACCCATCCAACTTCCACACATCCATGTGACTATTCAAATATCTCTTAAAAGCCTCTAATGTATTTGCCTCCACCACCATATCAGGCAGTATAGTCCAGACATGCATCACTCTCGGAGTAAAAACTTACTCCTCACATCCCCATTGAACCCATCCCTTCTTACCTTCAGTGCATGCCTTCTGAGACCACAAAATGTAGGGAACTGAAGGATCTGGATATCTCTATATATAAAAACACACAAAAAAAGTTATCATGTAAGTAGAGGAAAAAATTAAGAATGTTACTGGAATATTGGACTTTATTGTAAGGTTTATAAAGCGCAAAACTAGTAAAGCTTTTAAGTAATTATACCAGCCACTGCTGAGATAGCACTTGGAATTTGTGCAGGGCTTTGATCTCTGTACTTGTACAAGAGGTAGTACAGATTCCTCGGTTGATTCCTGGATCTGACAGAAATATAGCAGGTCATGCTTGTACATATTTTGGTAAATTAATTTAAATAAAAGGAGAGCATCAACAGCTACAGGTCTACGACACAATGACTGGCTCCGATGCACAGCAGAGGAGGGCAGAGTGGGAGGTGACTCGATAGCTAGAGGGACAGACGCGAGATTCTATAACCATGAGCGAGACTCCAAGACGACATGTGCCTCCTGGGTACCAGGGTCAAGGATATCTCTGAGTGGTTCCAAAATTTTCACAGGATGGAGGAGCAGCGAGAGGGTTTTGTACACAATGGTACCAATGTCACAGGTAAAAAAAAAGAGATGAGGTCCTGCAGAGTGAATATTGGGAGTTAGTCAGAAGGATGGAAAAGAGAGCCCTAGGCCTTGTAAACTGGGTTATTCCCAGTACCACATGCTAGTGAGGGTAGGAATAGGATAGGGCATGGCTGAGATGCTGGTGAAGGAGGGAGATTAAGGGTCTTGGACCATTGGCTTCTCTTATGACCTGTAACCAGGACATCTTCAAGGAGCAATGTCTTAAAAAAAGCGGCATTCATCATTATGGACCCTCATCACTCAGGCCATGGCTTGTTCTCACTCCTATCAGCAGGAAGGAGGTACAGAAGCCTGAAGGCACACACTCAGCGATTCAGGAACAGCTTCTTCCCTTCTGCCATCTGATTTCTGAATGGACATTGAGCCCATGAACAATATCTCACTACTATTTATTTCTGTATTTTTGAATTATTTATTTAACTATTTTTATCTGTCTATCTATATTTACTGTAATTCAGTTTTTTTTCTCCCTATTATCATGTACTGCATTGTACAGCTGCTACAAAGTTAACAAGTTTCACAACATACGTCTGTGATATTAAACCGGATTCTGATTCTGCACAAGGAGGAAGGGTAGGGGAACTAATATCCTGATAGGGCGATATATTAGTTAGTCGGGATGGTTTAAACTAGTCTGGCAGTGGAGCAGGATCCAATGTAGCTGTGTAGCAGAGAAGAAGTTGAGACAATATGGAAATTAAAACATGCAAGTCCAGTAAGCAGGACAGGCAGAGCAAGAACAGAGAGCAAGGAAGTTCATCTGCCTTGCCTGCAAGGTTTACTGCATTGATTTCAATGCAATAAATCTGACTGACAAGGCAGATAAACTCAAGGCACGTTTAGATACAGAAGGCTGTGATATTATAGCTATTACAAAATACGGCTGCACGATAGAAAGGAGTGGCAGCTCAATGAGTACAGATGCTATAGGGATGACAGAGGTACAAATAAGAGATGAAGGGGGATTTACATATTTGATTAGGGAGAACATCCCTAATAACAATATTGAGAGGATATTCCTGGAGTAATTGTTCAATCAGGCCTTGTGAGTAGAACCTAAAAGTAGAGGGTGATCACCTTGATAGGATTGAAACAGGTATTTTAGATGCTGGAGGAACTCAACAGGTCAGGCAGCATCTACGGAAATGAATAGTCAGTCACGTTTTAGACTGAGATCCTTCTTCAGGGCTGAGAAGGAAGGGGAAGATGTCAGAATAAAAAGGTTGGGAGGAGGAGGGGAAGGAGGATAGCTGGAAGATGATAGATGAAGCCAGGTGTGTGGGAAAGGTTGAGATCTGGGAAAAGAATCTAATAGGAGAGTGGACCATAGGAGAAAGGGAAGTTAGAGGAAGAATTAAAAGGTCAGAGTGAGTTATAGGAGAAGGGGAGGGGGAAATTTGTCAGAAAGATAAATCGTTATTCATGCTATCAGGTTGGAGGCTACACAGATGGAATATAAGGTGTTGCTCCTCCACCCCAAGGATGGCCTCATCCTGGCCAAGAGGGGATCCCAAACTGATGTATTAGAATGGGAATTAAAATGCTTGGCTACTGGGAAGTTCCACTTGTGGTGGATGGTGTGGAGGTGCTTGATGAAGCAGTCCCCCAATTTACAGCGGGTCTCACTAATGTAGAGGAGGCCACATCAGGCACACTGGACACAACAGATGACTCCACTATAGCCATCGAAAATTAGAAGGGAATTATGTAGCAAAGTTGCAGAACTAAAGTGGAGGGAAAGGATAGCAGGATTAGGGAACTCTGGTTAATGAGGAATATTGAGGGTCTGATTGGAAATGAGGGATGTTGGGGATCTATCATTAAGGATTCTTACCATCCAGGACATGCCCTCTTCACACTGTTACCATTGGGAAGGAGGTACAGAAGCCTGGATGCACACACTCAGTGATTCAGGAACAGCTTCTTCCCCTCTGCCAGGTGTGTGGGAAAGGTTGAGATCTGGGAAAAGAATCCAATAGGAGAGAAGAGTGGACCATAGGAGAAAGGGAATGAGGAGGGGGGACAAGCGGAAGTTATAGGCAGGCGAGTTAGAGGAAGAAGTAAAAGGTCAGAGTGGGTTATAGGGGAAGGGGAGGGGGAAATTTGTCAGAAAGAGAAATCGGTATTCATGAAAACAAGAAACCCAAAAGAACCCAATTAAAGAAAATAAATTTTAAAAAGACCAAGCCTGGATGCACAAGAGAAAGAAAAAAAAACAAATCATGCAAACAACTGAAGCAAACAAATGAAGTCAAGCAAGGTTGACATGAGAAACAAATTTTCTTTTGTAGGTAACTAGTTAGGAAAGTAGGCTGGGTAGTGGACAGAGATTCAATCTCAGCCTTTAAAGGAGTTGGGATAAAAGGAAAATTATAGTGTCATAGCTGAGTTTAGGATGAGGCTGAGTTAGGATACTTTGGCATAGAGTCAGCCCAAGCTCGATGGGTCCAATGGTCTCTTCCCATGTGGAACTTGTGACTTTTTCAATTCCAATGTTGGATTTATTCATGAATTCTGTGTTCGTGGTCTCTATTTTTAGTTCTCCACATATGGAAACATGTCTGGTTTGACCCTTTCAAGGTGCCATGTAGACCTTTTTATAAAATGTACTCCAGCTCATTCCATTGTCCCTAATTGCAGAACATTACGGTTTTGCCATCATTAGAACCAAATCATTTGGTGTGAAAGCCTTTGTAGAGGCAAGTAATCTCTGTAGAGGGAGTATTGAGGATTAACAACTGTCTACAGTTCTAATTAAATGTTATTTATTTATTTATTGAGATACGCTGTCACAGGGAGAATGTGAAAATTCCTACAGGCAGTGGCGGGAATTGAACCCAGTTCACATGTACTGTGCAAACACGAGGAAATCTGCAGATGCTGGAAATTCAAACAACAACACACACAAAATGCTGGTAGAACACAGCAGGCTAGGCAGCATCTGTAGGGAGAAACACTGTCGACGTTTCGGGCCAAGACCCTTCGTCAGGACTGGCGAAGGGTCTTGGCCCAAAACGTCGACAGCGCTTCTCCCTATAGATGCTGCCTGGCCTGCTGTGTTCTACCAGCATTTTGTGTGTGTTGTTGTTTACATGTACTGTAAAGTGTTGTGCTAACCACTACATTACCATACCGCCCTGTGTTAAGGAGACTGAGGGGGTGATGGAAGTTACGAGAAGCGTAGGTAAGATAGAAAGTGCAATTTGGTGGTTGAAATTGGAACAGACTTGATAGGCTGAAGGTCTGTGTCTGTACTTTAACCCGCTATGACTCTATCTGTAATAGACAAACTTTATGAAAACTGTAACAGAGATTGACAAACAACCAATGTACAAATGAAGAAAAATTGTACAATTAATAAAAAATGTAAATAAATAATACCAAGAACATGAGTTTAGAGTCAATTCAGTGTTGACTGGAACCTCACTGGCAGGTGCATCAACCATATCTAACCATAATGAGTTGTCACCCTCATAAAACTACAACACAATATATGCAATCTAAACAAGAAAAAGCAGCACAAGAAACAAAGTTAATCAGTCCCAAAGTCAGTTGTTCCTTGTAGATTCTCAAACAGTGAAGTTGTGTTTGGTGCTGTCTTTATTCACTTGCAGATTACTAACCCCTGTTTACTACTGGGGCAGAGGGGCCAAGTTATTCTAAGGATTTGTGGGAGAAAGCAGGCATAAAATGGTCCACCCCCCCCCCAACCCAGATGCCTGGTTCCCTTATGACTCTGATCTTAGGAGGTTCTAGACAACCAACCTTCATCCCCTTTGGACACCATAGGGAATAGACAACACAGGAGAAAACTGGACTCGGATGTTTGAAGTTCAAAGTAAATTGTATTATCAGAATACATATATGTCACCATATACAACCCTGAGATTTGTTTTCCTGTGGGCATACTCAGCAAATCTACAGATTAGCAACTATAACAGGATCAATGAAAGATCAAGTAGAGCATAGAAGACAACAAACTGTGCAAATGCAAATATAAATAAATAGCAATAAATAACAAGAGGATGAAATAACAAGATAAACGAGTCCTTAAAGTGAGATCATTGGTTGTGGGACCATCTCAATAAATGAATGTAGTTATCCCCTTTTGTTTAAGAGACTGATGGTTGAGGGGTAGTAAATGTTCTTGAACCTGGTGGTGAGAGTTCTGAGGCTCTTGTACCTTCTACCTGATGGGATCAGTGAGAAAAGAGCATGGCCTGGGTGTTGAGGATCTTCGATGTTGGATGCTGCTTTTCTATGGCAATGTTTCATGTAGATAATCCTCAAAGGTTGGGAGGGTTTTATCCATGATGTACTGGGCCAAGTACACTAGCTTCTGTGGGATTTTCCTTTAAAAGGCATTGGTGTTCCCATACCATGTCGTAATGCAGCCAGTCAACACACTTTCCACCACATATCTGTAGAAGCTTGTCAAAGTTTGCTGTAGATCTTTATGCCTGTGTGAATGTTTGATGCAAACAAATTCAGAGATGGAACTCTTAGTTCCAGGAACATCCCTATCATCCAGTATTGGCAGTGTCCATTACATCAATGACTCAACCATTTGCAACCATGACTAGCCACACATCCGTGCGGATGGAGACTGCAGGCACTGGAATCCGGAGTGACAAACACTCTGCTGAAGGAACAGTGCAGACTGAGCAGCATCTGTGGGAGGAACTATGCTTCAGATTGAAACTTTCATCATCATCTGCCTCTGCAGATGACAATGATGATATTGATCTCTGGGTCTAATGAGGAAGAGGAAAGAGCTAAAGGACACAGGGTCAGGGAAGTACAGCTAATCTAGCTCAGCATGAAGCTAAAAAGCCAAGAAGCTGGGCCTCATTATTAAATCATCTATTTTACTGGATGTAAAACCATGGTATGATTAAAAACATGAACAAGTAGATGAATATGTGCTTTCTGTTTGGACCAGTTTGTCCAAACTGGTTCCAGAGGACGAAGGCAGCAGGAAATAACAGATTCAACGTGTGGTGAAAGACAATAAGGTGGGAACAGAGATGCTTGAAGAAGCTCTCACTGCATTTGAAGTTTACATAGAACATAGGACAGTACAGCACAGGAACAAGATTGTGCCAAAACAGCTAAAAAGTAAATTTTTAAAAACCACAAGCACTAATCCCTTCTACTTACACCATGTCCATATCTCTCCATCTTCCTCACATTCATGTGTCTGTCTAAACATTTCTTAAAAGCCCCTATTTGCCTCTACCACCATACCAGGCAGTGCATTCCAAACATCCACCATCCTCTGAGTAAATCAATTCCTGCCACTGCCTGTAAGGTGTTTATATGTGACCACATGGCTGTACTGGTTGGTAGGTCATTGTAAATTATCCCATGATTTGGCTCAGAATAAATCGAGGGATTGTGGGGCGGTGTGGCTCGAAAGCCTGGAAGGCCTTATTCTATGCTATATTTCAATAAATAAATACAATAAATTACATATAGCCCTGTCCAAACCTGTAACAGCCCTTGACATGAACTCAGTGTGTGTAATAAAACATGGCTTTAATGAGCTTTGGTAACACTAAAGTCCATGGCCATTAAATGGGAAACATCACACATCTAGTGATCTGATGTTCACCACCCTGGGTAGAAGAGAATTCCAGAGTTACACTACCCTCAGAGAAAATAAATTTCTACACACCTCAGCTTCAAATGACTGGCCCCTATGTCCTCTGTTCATAACTACCACACTTGGGAATGTATCTCAACATTTACCCAAGCCCCCTTAGGAACTGATATATGTTTGAATAAGTTCACTGCTTATTCTTCTAGGTGTTGAGGTACGAATACCAGAATTATCCAGCTTCTCCTTAAAGGACAACCTTCTCACCCTATGAATTGGCCTGGCAAGAGATTTGCCCTTTGGTCTCCAATACCACTAAACCATTTTATAAGTAAGGACACTGAAACTAAGGTGTGGCCACAACATCACATTGTACAACTGCAACAAAACCTTTTCCTAAATTATAACCACTTTGAAATATAGGCCAACATGCTATTTGCATTTTCAACTGCTTATTGGATGTGCCTGCTAACTTTTCATAATTCATGCACTAGAACATCTAGATCCCTCTGAGGGGAGGAAGCGGGAAGCACCAGAGAGGCATTTTGTAACGATCAATAAACCAATTGTTTTGAATCAAATGACCCTGTCCGGTATCTTAGGGCTCCCTGCCCTGTCATGGTTCCAGTTGGCTGTTCCCATTTCATGCTTTTCTCCATGATTATGCCCTAATTTCAATCATTAGATCTCCATTTGCTGCTAGTTTACTCAATTATAGTACACCTGGTTTTCATCAGAGACTGTGAAATAAATACGATGGCGTCATTATCACAGGTTGCCAGTTTGTTGGTCTATTCCCATGTGATAATGTCGTTTCTCAACTGCTTAGAACCGTTGGTTTTAAGTTCAGCTCCAGTTTCAAGATATTCCATGAAAACCCTGTCTCCATGTCAAGATTCCTCTGGTTTGCTGTTCAGCGTTCATGCCTGCGCCCGCATCCCCAACTCAATCTCCATGCCTATGTCCTGCACTTGGGTTCTGCTCAGTCGCTCCGTGCAACACGCCCTTGGTATTTCGTCTCTGCCAGCAGACTCATACCCCTCCCATGAAGCTCCACCATCACTGTTCCCAACATACTCTGCTCTGACCAGATTTACAAACTTGTGCTTTGCTCCACGTCGACAAATACAGTATTGTGCAAAAGTCTTAGGTTGCTATATATATGCCCAAGACGTTTGCACCGAACTGTATAAGTATTGGAGGTGTGTCCCTGTACATCTGTTTAAAAATACCTTTTCTTAAACTTCAACCTTGTTGAAATAAATCTCTTCTTGCCCGAACAAACAAAAGACAGAACAGCTTATGGACATTAAGGAGAGCATTAAACTATTCACAAAGTCAGATTTTGGAGCTCAGTAGTTGTTCAACAAGATTTTAAATCTTTTTTCCTTGCTGAAAACAGTTTATGTTCTGTTGAAGCCATTCTTTATATAGATAAGACACAGCCGACTAGTTTTAGGAATTTCTTGCCCGAACAAACAAAGTACAGACAACTTCACCCAACTACCCACACATCATATGGACATTACAATCATCAAGGACACCAATAAACTATTCTCAGGGACAGATAAGCTGGTCATTTGGAGCTGAATAGTTGTGAACATCAAGCAAGTGGCTGATAAATGGTCCGGATGACTTCACACTGACTGATAGATTGTCCCGAGAATCTGAAATATTGGTCATGGCCCCACATTCCCCATAAAAGGGCATGTAGTCTTCAATATGTTCAATGGTGACATGAGATATGCAGATGCTGAAATATGAAGGAACACACAATTGGCTGGAAGATCTCAGCTCAAAGGAAGGAATGAAATTGTTGATGTTCTGGGCCAAAATATATAAGAACTGAGACTGGACAGGTGAGACTTTCCCCTTCTTTCTACACTGGTCTTCTCACCTCTCCAATGAGGGATAGTAATTTTATGTTTCTATTTAGAGAACAGGCCCTTCCAGTTCAACAAGCTGCACTGCTCAGGGTCTCACCTGCTTAACCCAAGCCTATCACAGTACAATTTACAGTCACCAATTAACCTACTAACCTGTACATCTTTGGACAGAGGGAGGAAACTGTAGCACCTAGAGGAAACCCATCCTGACATGGGGAGAACATACAAACTCTTTTATAGGAGGGCCTAATTCTTCTACTTTGTCTTATGGCTTTGTGGTCTTATGGTCCTGATGCAGGGTTTTGGCCTGAGACATCAAGAATTTCTTATCTCCTACTGATGCAGTTCATCCTGCTAGGTTCTTCCAGCGGATCGTGCGTGACTGTAATATGGTTGCCATGCAGAATATGCTTAGAGGAGGAAAATGGACAAAAAAGGATATGTGTTGGCTGTTAGCCATGTATTGCCAAAATACCATAAGTGTCTGGTCACCCATCCATTTCTGAGCTAAGCATTTCTCATGATGACTTGCTCTTCTGTGGCAACTTTCTGGTGCATATTGTGTTTGCTTTGCCATATTTCCTGCCACTAAGCTTAGCAGTAGGATTGAGTAAATGTTCTATTTGACTTCCATCAACCTCCACAAAAATTCTCCAGGGGGATTGGCCAGTGCTAATCAGTTCTTGAATAAGTGGTAGGACAATCAGGGGAAAACTGATGGGCATGAGAGAGAGAGAGAGTACAGGCTACAAGGAAAAAAGTAGGGGCAACAGGGGAATAGGATTGTCCTGAGTATAGACTTCATGTGCCAAAATAACCTCTTTCTAAGTACATATCAGATAAAATATAAAAGTGGGGAATGACTTAACTGTTCAGTGTAATGTTCTAATGTACCCACCACTGGAAATACTCTGTTGTATCTCCTTTCATTATACCAGAGTGGCCACTCCTCAAAGTTCCATCTGCTATGATGAGGTGCTTCGAGAGGTTGCCTTTTGCACATTGGTTGATTGTCAGTGTTGTATGTATTTTTTAGACCCAGGAGAAGAATTAGGCCATTCTGCACATTGACTCTGCTGTACCATTCCATTATGGCTGATTTATTATCCCTTTCAACCCCATTCTCCTGCCTTCTCTCTATAATCTTTGATGCCCTGATTAATCAAGAAGGGACTTGGCTGGAAATGTTGACTGTTCACTCTTTTCCATTGATGCTGCCTGGCCTGCTGAGTTACTCTAGTATTTTCTGTGTGTGTTGCCTATCAACTTCCACCTTAAATATACCCATTGACTTGGCCTGCATTGTTTTTTTTTATTGATTCTATTGTTTCTTTGTATTTACTGTGAACACCAATAAAAACTTTAATAATAAAATTAATTTGAACTTTGTCTCAGAATTCTGTAGAATAGTCTGTTGATACTTTCTAGCCCCAGTCATAGAAAAACCATCTCAAGTAATATGCAGAAACATATTGACAGTGTATTTTTTTTCTTGAATACAAATCTAGTTCAGTAAGAAGTGAGAAGTAAGAGTCATCGTTTGAAATGTTAAAGGGCAGGTGTAAGTTTAATGTCAGAGGTGGCTCTTGCACCTCAAGTATCTGAGCATTGGAATGAGCCACTGTCTCTAGCAGTGAAGGCAGTGAACACTGATTGGTATACACACTTCCTTCAAGTGATTTCTCTGCCACAGAATACTTTGTATGAAATGACATCAGCTTTAGAGGGCTGGATGATGGAAGGAAAGTTGTATCTTCTCCCAAGTATATGACTCTTTCTGAAACCAAAAGACTCCTTTAATGTATTATTCTAACTTACCAAACTCAGTAATGTTATACAGTCAACATATAGTCATACACAACTGTATCTAGGTCATGGAATATCCCCTACTAGTCTTAAAATTTTGGGCAATTTCATTGAAGTTGTGGTGTAGCTGGATTCTTCCACCTATTTCCATTCCTATACATAACACTTAATTACTTGCTTATTGCCCATTACACTGTTGGTATTTGGGATAACAATGAAGGTCCTCCATCTCTGTCTATCCTTGGCCACTCAGATCTAGAAGTATTGTTCGATACTATTTCTGTAACAGTTTTGTTTCCCTAGTCAAACCTGAACCCCAAACCTGGAGGACCAGTGGACTCCTCTTAGTCTCTATCCTTTAACCTGTTGGCATGAGTGACCCTACAAAGGGCAAAGCATGAAGTCCTTACTCCAGCCATTGTACCCTCCCGAGTCATTGAGACATGCAAGCCTCCAAACCATGACAAGGTTGTGGTCCTCTTGGAAAACACCTCATACACTGACCTCAAAACACTTAGCTCTTGGTTACCCTCCACACAAGAGTCCCCACTCAGGGTTAAACTCCATGGGAAACTTTGGATTGATTCACCTCCTTCCCGATCTTGTTTCTTATTCTCTGCCATCAATCTCTTGCATATCTAACCTCCTCATTTCACTCTAAGTTGGGACTTTCAGGACCCATTTTCCCTTGTCTGGAACAACTTCTCTGGTTTACTGCCACTTCCCATCTCCCCCCCCCCCCCCCAGTCAAGTTCTTTATCATTTAAAAGCCTGGTTACTCTGTTGTGTTGGGCCTGGAGTTCACTGCTCTGCTGACATGGTTGCTGTAATGTTCAAAGATAATTTGTAGAACCTTTAATGTAGCAAACTGCCTGGCTGAACTTCTGAACCAGGTGATGGGTTCACAGAGGCACTTCAAGGGATAGGAAATGGAGAGGCAAGAAGATGTGGCCATAGAATTCCAGAGCTCAGGGCCTCTCCAATTTTTACATAGTCATAAATGAAAAAGCACAGAGGAGTCCTGGGATAATAGACTGAGGTGAGTATTTATAATGCTGAGACCACTAATGGTTTCAAAGTTCAAGCTAAATTTATTATTAAAGTACATATATGTCACCATATACAACTCTGAGATTCATTTACTTGCGGGCATACTTAATACATCCACAATAGAATAATGGAATCTTTCATGTTCTGGTCACCAACGTGCCCCCCTCTACTGGAGCCAGTATAAACCAGCACCATCATGGGCTACCTTATTGTTATAACCACAATCATATCATCCCACCCCGATCTCAAGGCTCCACCAGCTCACTGACAAACAGCTCATCTCTGACCATGCAGCGTCACCCAGGCTGGGTCCTTGTGCAGCGCTCCCTCTTTGCAGCATGGCGCTTCATCCCTAATAGTGCGGCGCTCCCTCCGCCAGGGCGGCGCTCCCTCGGTACAGGACGGCAGGGGATTCAAATCTCCGGAATGGGGCTTAAATCTACATCTGTGCAACACTCATCTTGTTTCAATCCTTCACAGGCAATTAAAGGAAAAATCCGCAGGGCTCTAGGGAAACGAGCTGGGAATGGAACTGCTGACGGGTCTTACTAAAAGCCAGATGTGCCGAATTGCTGAGTGTACAGTACTACATCGCCTAGAACTGCAGCCGTGCCTTCCCCTTCTCGTGGGCCCCTTGTCTGGACCCGCTCTGTTCCCTCCCCTGGATTCCACCCTCTTTAGCCAAATGCTAAAAGTGGCGGTGGCCCTTCAACCCCTCCCGCTCGTTCTACCCTCAGTGAGACTAAGCCCATGCACCCAACTACATGAACTCACCCTTGCCAAATTTCTGTAAATATCTCGGGTTAACAAAATCTGTCAATCTCAGACCGAATATTAACCATTGACATCTACCTTCCGACAGTGGGGACGCGTTCGATAGGACTGGGTGTGGAAGCGTTTCCAAAATCTGAGTGCCTCGCTGAAACGTTTTTTCCACCGCCCCCACCCCCCAACACCCCGCGGCCCAGGGTCATCAGCTATTCCATCTATTCCTATCAGTCCGCCTAGAAATCTCGGTACTTTGAACCAAATCGCTTCACAATAATTGCGCGGAATGCATTCCCTTTGTTTCGGGTTAACTCCTGGAGCCTGACCGCTCGCCGAGATCACCTACCGCTCCCAGTCTCATGCCCGAAAGTGAATTTTCTCAATTCTCATTGAGCACTGACCTCGATGTCTCCCCCATTCGCGACGCATTGTTTACAGTGGGCGAGGGCTGTGCAGAAAATCCGTGTCCAAAGCGATATCGACTGCAGCCGACGGTCAGCCAAGACACGCAGCGAAGCGACGATTTCCCGATTAACTAGGGTTACACTTCCACTGAGTAACTTCGGGCGAAATAAACTCACGCTGACATTTTACCTTCTTGACAGATTACAAATAAAAACGCGATTCACTCGAGGTGCTTCTGTAAGTCAGCCGTTAATAAAGACTGGCTCTGAACTGCCAGAAAGAAACGTTTGCTTTGGTGACTATTCCACAATCATTAAATGCGCCTGTTAAACATTACCACCTCGCCTCAACGCAACCCTTTCGGAATGTTTCAACTGCGGACAATGAGATGGCGTAAGGAGTCACCGCGGTTTTCAGGGGCGTAGAGAGGTTGTCAGTAATATAATTAGGGGGAACTTGGGGTAGTGGCTGACAGAGACTGAGAAAGTTTCTTACCGTATACCGGCTACAGCGCTCTACACTGGATCTCCAGTCGGATTCACTGAGAGCTCCCGCTACCCGGAGCCGCTTCGGTCGAAGTCTGCCCGAGACCCTCCCTGGCGTCACTTTGTCAGACCCTGCATGGGGGCTTAGCTGGGAGAGGGGGTTTTCTGGATTATCACTGATATCGGGTGTTGGCGGAGAAAATCAGGGCGGTCTTGCTGCCAAACTCTCGTCTGTGGGATTGGACAGACAGACCTGCGAGGGAGGAGGGCGGGGGAGGGAGGCAGCTCCACCGCCTCCGACTGCCGTTGCCTTGCTCCTGGCAGTTTCCCCATCACTCGCTCCTCCCACACTAACTCTCACCTGCGGCTTCTGCCACCAGCTCCCCGGCGTGCCTCCAGTCGGCAAGCCCTCTCTTCCCCCATTCCCCGCTGACCCCCCTGACTCTCCTGATGATCACGTCCTCCCCAACATCCCACTGTCCACCATTCCTTTCAAAGTAAATTTAGTGATCAAGTACATTTATGTCACCATTTACAACCCCGAGATTAGTTTTCTTGCGGGCATACACAGTAAATCCATGAAACTCAGCAGAATCAATGAAAGACCGCAACAGGACCAGCAAGAAATGCGCAGTCAACAAACTGTGCGGATGCAAAAAAGAAAAAAAAAACATAATAATAAATAAACGTGGAGAACATGAAATGAAGAGTCTTAGAAAGTGTCCATAGGTTGTGAGAACAGTTCAGTTTTGGGGCAAGTCAAGTTGAATGGTTACCCCCACGGTTCATGAGCCTGATATTTGAGCCGTAGTAACTATTCCTGAACATCAAACACCGGAAAATCTGCTGATACTGGAAATCCAAAGCAACACTCACAATAGGAACTCAGCAGGTCAGGCAGCAGTAAACTGTCGTTGTTTCGGGCCGAGACACTTTTTCAGGACTGGAAAAGAAGGGGGAAGCAGTCAGAGTAAGAAAGTGGGGGGGGGGGAGAAGTACAAGGTCATAGGTGAAACTGGGCGAGGGGAGAGTGAACTAAAAAGAGCTGGGAAGTTGGTTGGTGAAAGAGATAAAGGGCAGGAGGGGAAATCTGAGTGGAAAAGGTAAAAGAACATGGAAAAAGGAGGAGGTAGGGACGTGATGGACAGGTAAAGAGATAAGGTGGGAAAAGGAAACAGGAATGGTGAAGGGGGGTCAATTACCAGAAATTTGAGAAATTTATGTTCATACCATCAGGTTGGAGGCTAGCCGGGCAGAATATAAGGTGTTGCTCCTCCAACTTGAGTGCGGCGTCATCGTGGCAGTAGATTGAGGCCACGGACTGACGAATGTAATGGGAAGTAGGATTGAAACGGGTGGCTGCTGGGAGAACCCACTTTCCCTGGTGGATGGAGTGCAGGTGCTCAGTGAATCCGTCTCCCGATCTGCATTGGGACTCACCACTATACAGCAAGCCACATCGGGAGCACTGGATACAGTACATGACGCGTACAGACTCTTAGGAGAGTTGCCTCACCTGAAAGGACTGTTTGGGGCCCTGGATGATAGTGAGGGAGGAGGTGCAGGGGCGGGTGTGGAATTTGTTCTGCTTGCAAGGATAAGTTCCAGGAGGGAGATCAGTGGGAAGGGACGAATGGACCAGGGAGTCACAGAGAGCAAGATCGCAGTGGAAAGTGTGGAAGGAAACACGTGTTTGGTGGTGGAATCTCATTGAAGATGGGGGGAAGTTGCAGAGAATTACTGCATGTTGCTGGATGTGGAGGCTAGTGGGGTGGTATGTGAGGACAAGAGGAGCCCTATCCCTGGTGGCAGGAGGATGGGGTGAGGGCAGCATTGATGGTGGAGGAAGGACAGCCCCTTTCTTTAAAGAAGGAGGGCATCTCATTAGTTCTGGAATGAATAACTTCATTCTGAGAGCAGATACGGCAGAGACGGAGGAACAAAGAAGGGGATGGTGTTTTTACAAGTGACAGGGTGGGAAGAGGTATAGTCCAGGTGGCTGTGAGAATCTGTGGGTTTATAAAAAGATATCAATAGATAAACGGACTCCAGAGATAGAAACAGAGAGATCAAGAAAGAAGAAAGAGATGTTAGAAATGGACCAAGTAAATTAGAGGGCAGGGTGGAAGTTGGAGGCAAAGTTGAATAAGTTCATGTTCCTGAACTGGTCCTGAGGCTTCTGTATCTTCTTCCTGATTACAGTAGCAAGAAGAGAGTGGTGGGTGCCGTTGATAATGGATGCTGCCTTCCTCTCACAGCGCTCCATGGAGTTGTGCTCAGCAGTGGGGAGGGCTTTACCCGTAATGGACTGGACTGTATCCATTACTTTTTGTAGGATTTTCCATTCAAGAGAATTTCCATACCAGGCTGTAATGCAACTAGCCAATATATTCTCCAGGTATACGTATATAGAAGTTGGTCTATACGAACTTGATGCCTACCGTGAGTTCACCTTCCAGAAGGATGCTCTCATGTTGGCCTCAGAGACTGAAATCACAGAGTTATTGGGGACTATGGGAGTTCATGCATGTTCTTCCATATTTTGACGGTCAAGGCAAGCATAGAAGGCATTGAGGTCATCTGGGAGCTAGAGTTTTTGTCAACTCTGTCGCTTGGTTTCACTGTGTAAGAGATAATAGCATTCAAGCCCTGCCACGGCTGTCAAGCATCCTTCAATGATTCAAGTTAGGTCTGGAATTGCCACTTTGCATGTGAGGTGGCTTTCTGGAGATCATACCTGGACCTCTTGTAACTTACTTGATTTGAATCCCTCTGATTTGTCCCTCAGTAGATTGGGGATCTTGGAACAATGATGGTCACAGGCCCTCCTAAACCCATTCTACTGACCTTTCACCCTTACCCCATTGTCTTCTTCACCTCTTTGCTATAGCCACTGGAAAGTTCAATGTAAAATTATTACAGTATAAATAAACTTAGAACTTACGCTACCCTGAGATTCATTTTCTTGCAGGCGTTCACATTAGAATGAAGAAGTTCAATGGAATCAATGAAAAAGTACACACAAGGACTGACAATGTGCAAAAGAAGCCAAACTGTGCAAATACAAAAACACAAATAATAATAATAATAATAAAAATAAAATAAATAGTATTGAGTGCATGAGTTGTAGAGCACTTCAAAGTGAGTCCATAGGTTGTGGAATCAATTCAGTATTGAGCTGAGTGAAATTCTCCACGCTGGTTCAGGAACCTGATTGTTGAGGAGAAATAACTGCTCCTGAGCCTGGTGCTGTGGACCCTAAGGCACCTTCTCAATGGCAGTAGCAAGAAGAGACCAAGGCCTGCATGGCACTTTTCTTCCCCCTTGGCAGAGCCCTTCTCCTTCTCAATCCCACACCTATCGTTGACCTAAGCATCTCTTTAACTGCCCCCACCCCCCACCATCCCCAACAACCGGCAGCTTAGTTCTTTCCCTTATTAAATCAAGTCATGGCTGAAATTAGGAAGCCTGCTGGGACAGCCCATGAGCTCCCTACAACTTGACATGGCCCAGTCTCAGTGTCGTCTTCAGCCCCCTGGTCCTGGAGGGGACACTGAAATGCCCCTGCCATCAAGAGATGGAACCTGACCATATCTGTCCACCGCCATATGTTGGGGACACATCTGCAGGATGGTTGCCCCCATCAGTCTGCATGGGACATGGGGCCACTGTCCTTGTCCTGGGGAACTGACACAGAAGAGGATTTGAGGCCAGCATAGATCAGCCATGATCATACTCAATAGTAGGGTAGGCTTAATAGACTGAGTGGCCGCTCCTGATCATAGTTCCTTGTATACAGGTGCTGGTTGACCCACTGTGTGTTTCCAACATTCTAATTGTAGGGAATTTTGAGTTCACTTTTGGTCATCCTGTTAGAAGAAAGATGACATTAGATGGAAAGAGTGCCAAAGAGTTTCATGTGGATGTTGCCTCGAGAAAATGTGTCATAAGACCATAAGATATAGGAGCAGAAGTAGGCCATTTGGCCCATCGAGTCTGCTCCACCATTCAATCATGGGCTGATCCAATTCTTCCAGTCATCCCCACTCCCCTGATTTCACCCCATACCCTTTGATGCCCTGGCTAATCAAGAACCTATCTATCTCTGCCTTAAGTAAACCCAATGATGTGGCCTCTACAGCCGCTCGTGGCAACAAATTCCACAGTTTTACCACCATCTGACTAGAGTAATTTCTCCGCATCTCAGTTCTAAAAGGACATCCATCAATCCTGAAGTTGTGCCCTCTTGTCCTAGAATCCCCTACCATGGAAATTAACTTTGCCATGTCTAATCTGTTCAAGCCTTTTAACAGCTTTCTATGAGATCCCGTCTCATTCTCCTGAACTCCAGGGAATACAGCCCAAGAGCTGCCAGATGTTCCTCATATGGTAACCCTTAAACTCCTAGAATCATTCTTGTGAATCTTCTCTGAACTGTCTCCAATGTCAGTATATTGTTTCTAAAATAAGGGCCCAAAACCACCCAATATACTCCATCACGAGTTACTAAGTTACTAAGTTACTTAGCACTTACTAAGTCTCACGAGTGCCTTGTAGAGCCTCAACATCACATCCCTGCCCTTATATTCTATACCTCTACAAATTAATCCCAACATTGTATTCACCTTCTTCACAACTGACTCAACCTGGAGGTTAACTTTTAGGGTATCTTGCACTAAGACTCCCATCTCTTTGCATCTCTGTATTTTGAATTCTCTCCCCATCTAAATAATAGTCTGCCCATTTATTTCTTCCACCAAAGTGCATGACCATACACTTTCCAACATTGTATTTCATTGCTGCTTCTTTGCACATTCCCTGAACTATCTAAGTCTCTCTGCAGGCTCTCTGTTTCCTCAACACAACCCGCTCCTCCACCTATCTTTGCATCATCGGCAAATTTAGCCACAAATCCAGTAATTCCATAGTCCAAATCATTGACATACATCATAAAAAGCAGTGGTCCCAACATCGACCCCTGTGGTACTCCATTGGTAATTGGCAGCCAGCCAGAATAGGATCCCTTTATTTCCACTCTGTTTTCTGTCGATCAGCCAATGCTCCACCCACGCTAGTAACTTCCCTGCTCTTATCTTGCTAAGCAGTCTCATGTACGGCACCTTGTCAAAGGCCTTCTGAAAATCCAAGTACGCCATGTCTGTTGCATCTCCTTTGTCTACTCTGTTTGTAATTTTCTCAAAGAATTGCAGTAGGTTTGTCAGGCAGGAATTTCCTTTCAGGAAACTGTGCTGGCTTTGGCCTATCTTGTCATGTGCCTCCAGATTTTCCATAATCTCATCCTTAACAATCAATGCCAACAACTTCCCAACCACTGATGTCAGGCTAACAGGTCTATAATTTCCTTTCTGCTTAAATAGCAGAGTAACATTTGCAATTTTCTAGTCATCTGGTACAATGCCAGAATCTATCAATTCTTAAAAGATCATGCCTCTGCAATCTCTCCAGCTACTTCCTTCAGAACCCAATGGTGCATTCCATCAGGTCCAGGAGATTTATCCACCTTCAGACCATTAAGCTTCCTGAGCACCTTTTCAGTCATAATTTTCACTGCACAAACTTCACTTCCCTGACACTCTTGAATGTCCAGTATACTGCAGACGTCTTCCACTGTGAAGACTGATGCAAAATATACATTCAGTTCCTCTGCATCTCTCATTATAATATCTCCAGCGTCATTTTGTATTGGTTCTATATCTACTCTTGACTCTTTTCTACCTTTTAAATACTTAAAAAAAGCTTTTAGTATCTTCTTTGATATTAATCACCAGTTTCCTCTCATAATTCACCTTTTCCTTCCCTGAGTTTCCTTCCGCAACTTTTTGAAAGCTCCCCAATCCTCTATCTTCCCACTTGCTCTGGCTTTCTTATACGCCCTCTCTTTTGCTTTTACTTTAGCTCTGACTTCACTTGTCAGCCACGGTAGTGTCCTTTTTCCCTTTGAAATTTTCTTTGTATTCGAATAATATGTCATGCACTTCCCTTACTTTTCGCAGAAACTCCAGCCATTGCTGCTCTGCTGTCCTTCCTACAAATGTACATTTCCAGTCAACTTCGACCAGCTCCCCCTCATGCCATTGTAATTTCCTTTATTTCACTGAAATACAGACACTTTGGATTTTATTTCTTTCCCTCTCAAATTTCAATGTGAACTCGATCATATTGTAATCACTGTTCCTTAACCTTCACCTTAAGCTCTCTTATCACCTCTGGATCATTGCACAGCACCCAATCCAGCACAGCCCATTCCCTAATGGGCTCAACAACCAGCTTTTCTAAAAAGTCATCCCCTAGACATTCTACAAAATCACTTTCTTGAAGTCCAATACTGACCTGGTTTTCCCAATCCACTTTCATGTTAAAATCCCCAACGATTATCATGACATTGCCTTTCTCATAGGGAGAGACATTATTCCTCAGAGCGTAGGGGAATTATTATTTAATTGCAGAGGTTTATTATTTTTTTAGAGGTACAGCATGGTAACAGGCCCTTCTGGCTCAACAATAGGCAATTAACTTACTAGCTCATATGTCGTTGGACTGTGAGAGGCAACCGGATCACCCGGAGGAAACCTACACCTTCACAGGGAGAATGTACAAACTGCTTACAGACAATGGCAGGAATTGAACATGGATAGCTGATACTGTAAAGCCTTGTGCTTACCACTACTCTACAGTTTTGCTATTACACAGAGGGTGGTGCATGTTTGGAATGAGCTACCGGAGGAAGTGGACAGGTCAGGTAAATTAACGACATTTAAAGACACTTGGACAGGGACCTAGTTCAGGAATGTTTAGTGATGGGTTAACCATGAACAAATAGGACTAGATTAGATGTGCATCTTTGCCAGCATGGACAATTTGGGCTGAATGGCCTTTTTCTGTTCTATATGACTATGATGGTGGGTTACTCCCCTATGGAATATTTTGAACATTGAGAATCTATTTCTATTTCAGACTGCAGTTTAAATGTTTGTATTTAAATCATGTTTTCAAGATACAACATTGGTGTGAGGCTACATGAATATACAACTTCTGTTTATTTATTTGAATTACCCAAACTATCAATAACATTTCTCAGAATTAATTGGACTATCTCATTCCATTTTCTAGGACATTATTAATTTATAGGGTGAACAATATCCCTTCCGTTCCCAGGCCTCGGTCTCTGCAACTTCCCATCAGAGAGCAGACCAATAAATGGTTCTGCCTCACTTAATTCCTCCAACCTCCTTGTTTTCTTTCTCTCTGTTGGTCATCCATGCTTACTTTTAAAGGGATAACTGCCCCTCAAATGAGGAGCGTTTGATGGATCTGGTCCTCCACTCCCTTGAATTCAGAAGTACGAGGGGAGATCTAATTGAAACCTGCTGAATGTTGAAAGGCCTCGACAGAGTGGATGTGGAGACAGTGTTTCCTATGAAGGGGAGTCGAAGACTAGAGGACACAGTCTCAGAGGGGTGTCCTTTTATAACGGAGATGAGGAGTGATTTCTTTAGCCTGAGAGTGTTGAATCTATGAATTTGTTGCCATAGGCAGCTCTGGAGGGCAAGTCTTTACATATATTTAAGGCGAAGGTTGATAGATTCTTGATTAGCCAAGGCATGAAGGGAGAAGGCAGGAGATTGGGGCTGAGATGGAAATGGATCAGCCATGATGAAATGGTGAAGTAGACTCAATGAGCCGAATTGTCTAATTCTACTCCTGTATCTTATGGTCTTAGTGTGGTGTGCAAGTCTTTGACTAGCAATGATTGGGATGAATGAAGAGAATTTATTGCAGGTATAATGTTCATTCCCCAATACAGACCTCACACCTTGTGTCCATGTTGTGTAATGGTCAGTGTGCCCTGGTTAAGTCCTGTTGCTTTGAGTAAATGTAGTAGAAAGGATCTGAAGGGGGGATCTTTGGACTGTTAATTTGTGCAACCAGAATCAGAAACAAAGAAAAAAGAAGAAAACTTTAACAAAGCAGAAAATGCTAAAAACGGCTGGCTCTGTCAGCACCAGTGCAAACAGACAGAAGGAATCTGACATAGGGTCTAGACTCCCTGGACACAGAGTAGAGCTCCCTTCACACTATCCTGTCAAATACTACCAGAGCATACTCAGTAAGGCTCTGACTCCCTCATCACTGTCCTGTCAAACACTCCCACAGCAGGTTCCGAGACTCTGGATTGAGGAAGGCTGTCAGATACTGGTATGCATCTGAACCCAAATGACGATACTCTGCAGAGGTAATGTCCAACATGGTGTGCCCTGACTGAGCACTGCCTTCAGAATGACACGCAGCTCCCAGTGGCAAGCATTGGCCCACTGTTCTGCGGGGATTGCCTGTCTTAATGGGACCTGTGTGTGGGACATGGTCACCTCCAGTCAGGGTGCAATCTTGCTGAACGGGGAAAGTGCTCTGGCTGCCTGGGCAGGTAAATGAAGGGTGGGGGAGGCTTGTGGCCAAAGCTTCTGGACATCCATTCCAACAAGTGTTGGGAGAGTTGTTGAGTGTGGGACAATCCCAGCTGAGCTGACTCTTGCTCAGCCAGAATCGCTCATTGGACCCAGGCCCTAAAATCCTCCTCAGGAACTAGTTCTGAAGTACAAGAGTGTCTTCATCAGTCTGCCTCTGGGCCTGGCCAGGCCCTGACACCAGGCTGTCGAGGCGTTTGAAGTTGCGGTGTTTGCTGAGCTTGGCAATTCGTTTGCAGATGTTTTACAGTCCACCAGTCAAGGTGACATCCTCAGTGCACAGTTGCTGGTGTTCCTGTCTGGGAATTCTCGCATTTATATCGGCCCCCGTTCGCTTGCCTCGGTCCTGATTGGCTACTCGTTTCAGTTGACCTTTGAATTCTATTGGCTCACATTTCTTTAGCTCTTAGGGGTTCATAGATGGCATCTATTTCAATGTGTCAAAGGTCAATAGAAGAGGTAGCCAATCAGGACGTGGTGGATTTAAAATACGGAAGAAAATGTTGAGCGCGAATGGGTCAAGGACAGTGGAAGCAAACCGACCAATTGTCTTTGTTCCTGCTATGAGCTTGGCGATGGAGGCTGCCATTTTGCGGAACTATTTACGCCTTCCATTTTGTGAGATGAAGTTGCTTTGCTTTCAGTGTTTTAAAGTTGATACAATGATGTTTCAAGTAATCTGCTGGACTGGAGATAATTTCCAAATAAGACGTTATTTGTGAGGTGTTCTTTGTTGGGGTTGGTGCCTGCCTGGAGTGTTTCCAGCTGGTTACTGAAGAGAACAAAGTAGCCATACATAAATTATCGACTTTCACTTGCTGGGAAGTGTTTGGCAATAAATGGATGCTGGCCTGGAGCATAGCCAATAAAAAGGTGTTAAAGGTCAGTGGCGAGCGCGGGCTTTAAAAAGCGGCCCACTTTCAGGAGCGGGCAGCGGAGTGCGCAGGAGCAGAATGCTGGGCTTTGGCTCAGCGGGCTTCGGCGCAAGAGGACTTCGGCAAGAAGCCTGTTTTTCATTTATTCTGACTAATCTGGGATCAGGTAATGGGGGAGACAGTTAGAGTAGTGGTGTGCTCCGTATGCAGTATGTGGGAGGTCAGGGTCAACACAGTTGTCCCTGATGACCACACCTGCAAAAGGTGCATCCAGCTGCAGCTCCTATCAGACTGAGTTAGGGAATTGGAGCAGGAGCTGGATGAACTATGGATCATTCGGGAGGCAGAGGTAGAGATAGATAAGAATTATTGGGAGGTAGTCACACCGAAAAGACAGGAGGTAGGCAAATGGGTGATAGTCAAGAGAGGCAGGGGGAGCAGACAGAGAGAGCAGAGCACCCCTGTGACCGTTCCCATTAAAAATAAGTATACCATTTTGGATACTGTTGGTGGGGATGACCTACCAGGAACAAGTTGCCGTGGTCCTGTCTCTGGCACTGAGGTTGGACCCTCAACTAGGAAGGGGAGGAGGGAAGAGATGAGAGCGGTATTGATAGGCGATTCTTTAGTCAGGGGGGCAGATAGGAGATTTTGTGGGGAAGATCGGGAGTCGCGGATGGTATGTTGCTTCCCTGGTGCCGGGGTCCGAGACATCTCAGATCGGGTGCAGGCTATTCTCGAGAGGGAGGGCAAGAATCCAGATGTTGTGGTCCATGTAGGGACCAATGACATGGGTAGGATGAGTGAGGAGGTCCTGCGTAGGGATTTCAGGGAGTTAGGTGCGAAGCTGAAGAGCAGGACCTCCAGGGTAACAATCTCAGGATTGCTACCTGTGCCATGTGCGAGTGAGGCAAGGAACAGAAAGATTATAAAGATTAATATGTGGCTGAGAGAATGGTGCAGGAGGGAGGGCTTCAGGTTTGTAGATAATTGGGCTCTGTTCCAGGGAAGGTGGGATCTGTTCCGAAGGGACGGTTTACACCTGAACTGGAGTGGTACTAACATTCTTGCAGGGAAGTTTGCTAGTGCTTCTTGGGGGGGGGGGTTTAAACTAAATTTGCAGGGGGCAGGGATCCAGAATGTGAGAGACGATAGCGAGAGGAAGAATAAAGGACAGGTGGGGACTACACAGTTCCGGAATATTAAGTGTGTAGTAGAGAAAGGTGAGGCGGAACAAGTGATAAGGAGGACACATGTACAGAGGGATGGTCTGACGGAACATGGAGTTAAATGTGTTGAAAGAATAAGTAAATTTAGGAAGGACAACAAAATTCTAGGGGCGTATAGCCCGATGGGAGTTCGGGGAGCTGGGTTAAGCACAATAGGCAGCGATTCAAACAGAGAGAGGAGAAATGGGCTAAAAATTCTATATCTGAATGCACGAAGTGTCAGAACTAAGGCGGATGAGCTTGAAGCCCAGGTGCGAATGGGTAACTATGATGTTGTTGGGATAATGGAGACATGGCTGCAGGGAGATCAGACCTGGGAAATGAATGTACAAGGGTATATGTGCTATTGTAGGGACAGAAATGTGAGCAGAGGGGGTGGGGTGGCCCTGTTGGTGAGGAGATTCAGTCCTTTGCAAGGGGGAACATCGGGTCAGGAGAAGTAGAGTCTGTGTGGATAGAACTGAGGAACAGTAAGGGCAAAAGGACCCAAATGGGTGTTGTCTACAGGCCACCAAACAGTAGCATGGATATTGGGTGCAAGTTGAATAGGGAGTTAACATTGGCATGTGGCAAAGGTAATGTCGCAGTAGTTATGGAGGATTTCAACATGCAGGTGAACTGGGAGAATCAGGTTGGTGCTGGACCACAGGATAGGGAGTTTGTAGAGTGCCTACGGGATGCATTCTTGGAACAGCTTGTACGAGAGCCAACCAGGGACAAGACTATTCTGGATTTAGTGTTATGTAGTGAACAGGATTTGATAAGCGATCTTGCAGTAAAGGAGCCATTAGGAGGTAGTGATCATAATATGATAAGTTTTTATCTGCAATTTGAGAAGGATAAGGGCAGCTCGGAGGTGTCAGTGTTGCAGTTGAACAGCGGAAACTATGGAGCCATGAGGGAGGAGCTGGCCAAAGTTGACTGGACGGATAGCCTAGCAGAAAAGACTGTGGAACAGCAATGGCAGTTATTCTTGGGAATAATGCACAAGGTGCAAAATCAGTTCATCCCCCAGAGAAGGAAGGATTCAAAGGGGGGAAAGGGGCCACAGTGGTTGACAAAGGAAGTCAGAGATTGCATAGCATTACAAAAAAGCAAGTATGACAGAGCTAAGGTGAGTGGGAGGACAGATGATTGGGAAGTTTTTAAGGAACAACAGAACTTAACTAAAAAGACAATACGGGGAGAAAAAGTGAGGTACGAACGCAAGCTAGCCAGGAATATAAAGGAAGATAGCAAAAGCTTTTTTAGGTATGTGAAGAGAAAGAAGATAGTTAAGAACAATGTTGGGCCCTTGAAAAATGAATTGGGTGAAATTGTTGTGGGAAACAGAGAAATGGCAGAAGAATTTAATGAGTACTTTAGATCTGTTTTCACTAAGGAAGACACAAGCAATCTCCCAGATGTTTGGATGGGCCAAGGACATAGGGTAACAGAGGAAATGAAACAGATTGACATTAGGAAGTGGTGATGAGTAGACTGATGGGACTGAAGGCTGACAAATCCCCAGGTCCAGATGGTCTGCATCCTAGGGTACTAAAGCAGGTGGCTCTGGAAATTGCGGATGCATTGGTAATCATTTTCCAATGTTCCTTAGATTCAGGATCAGTTCCTGAGGATTGGAGAATGGCTAATGTTATCCCACTTTTTAAGAAAGGAGAGAGGGAGAAAACAGAACTATCGACCTGTCAGCCTGACATCGGTGGTGGGGAAGATGCTAGAGTCCATTATTAAGGATGAAATAGTGGCATATCTAGATAGCAGTGATAGGATTGGGCCGAGCCAGCATGGATTTACCAAGGGTAAATCATGCTTGACTAATCTGTTGGAGTTTTTCGAGGATGTAACCAGGAAGTTAGATGGGGGAGATCCAGTGGATGTAGTGTACCTCAATTTTCAGAGGGCATTTGATAAGGTCCCACATAGGAGATTGGTGGGCAAAATCAAAGCTCAGGGCTTTGGGGGGAAGACATTGACATGGATAGAAAACTGGTTGGCAGATAGAAAGCAAAGGGTAGCGATGAATGGGTGTTTCCCAGAATGGCAGGTGGTGACTAGTGGGGGACCACAGCTGTTTACAATTTACATCAACGATTTGGATGAAGGCATTGAAAATAACATCAGCAGAATTGCTGATGATACTAAGCTGGGTGGCAGTGTGACATGTGATGAGGATGTTAGGAGAATTCAGGGTGACTTGGATAGTCTGGGTACTTGGCAGATGACGTTTAATGTGAATAAGTGTGAGGTTATCCACTTTGGGAGTAAGAACAGGAAGGCAGATTATTATCTGAATGGTGAAGAGTTAGGTAAGGGAGAAATACAAAGAGATCTAGGAATCCTTGTTCATCAGTCACTGAAGGTGAATGAGCAAGTGCAGCAGGCAGTGAAGAAGGCTAATGGAATGTTGGCCTATATCAAAAAGGGAATTGAGTACAAGAGCAAGGAAATCCTCTTGCATTTGTACAGAGCCCTGGTGAGACCACACCTGGAGTATTGTGTACAGTTTTGGTCTCCAGGGTTAAGGAAGGACATCCTGGTTATAGAGGAAGTGCAGCGTAGATTCACGAGGTTAATTTCTGGGATGTCTGGACTGTCTTACGCAGAGAGGTTAGAGAGACTGGGCTTGTATAAGCTAGAATTAAGGAGATTGAGAGGGGATCTGATTGAAACATATAAGATTATTAAGGGATTGGACAAGATAGAGGCAGGAAATATGTTCCAGATGCTGGGAGAGTCCAGTACCAGAGGGATGGTTTGAGAATAAGGGGTAGGTAATTTAGGACATAGTTAAGGAAAAACTTCTCCCAGAGGGTCTGGAATGCACTGCCTCGGAAGGTAGTGGAGGCCAATTCTCTGGATGCTTTCAAGAAGGAGCTAGATAGGTATCTTATGGATAGGGGAATCAAGGGATATGGGGACAAGGCAGGAACCGGGTATTGATAGTAGATGATCAGCCATGATCTCAAAATGGCGGTGCAGGCTTGAAGGGCTGAATGGTCTACTTCTGCACCTATTGTCTATTGTCTATTGTCAATCAGATTACCTACAGCTAATGACACTGGAATGCAATATTTGAATTCAAAAGGAACTGATGCACTATCAATAACTCCAAAAGACTGGAAGTAGAGTAAATACTGAAAGGCTTTTATTAGCAGTAAAACAGAGCACGTCCATGCTGGATGACTGTGGGAGGAGCAGAGACACAATCACCTTTAACCAGGGATCTGTGGGAGGAGCCACAGGAGCCGTCAGCAGAGGGGCATGTCCAGACTGATATACATGGTTTACCACAGGAACGAGTATAAAAGTGGACTCTCTGAGTGTGCTGTCAGTGATAACTCTCTCAAGAGAATCACCATTGCAAGGAAGAATCTCCATGCCAGGGGATGGGAGAAGAAAGGATCGATTATCTGGCCAGTGGAGATCCCTTGTTTCAGTGTTATAAAATGGGCAAGTGGTCTGAGTGAGTATTGGTACAGAAGGAACAGTACACTTCATGTTCTAAGTTGTTGGCCTGGGGTCAACATAGTTACTTTGTGGTTTGTGCAGAGACAACGATGTGTGAGCTTCGATTAACTACGAATTATGTAGTCAGTTTCCTAACCTAGTTCTGTTAATGAATGGTCAACAGACTGCTCTTTTCCATAGATGCTGCCTGGCCTGCTGAGTTCCTCCAGCATTTTGTGTGTGTCACTTCCATGAAAAGAATGGAACACCCTCTTCATCTTTGGTCATCCTGTATGGGTGGGGAGGCAGGGAGGGAGGAGAATGCCATAGTAAACCTGCTCCTGGGGCTGTCTATGACTGCTGTCCAAGGGGCCTGGAGATGGGCAGCACATGGTTCTGCCCAGTCTGACTGCCTGGCAAAGTTCAGGGTTAAAGAACCATGCCTAAAGAACACGTGGTGTCCTCGGCTAACAGGGAAGTACTTTGAGACAGTTCCACACCATAGAGGATAAATACTCTCTCTATCTCATGTTCTTGATATTTATTCCTTAATTGATTATTATGATTTTTCCTTTCCTTTATATTTGCATAGTTTGCATCATTTGCATATTGGTTGCTTTCTGTCCTGTTGTGTGGGGTCTTTTGTTGACTCTAATGTGTTCCTTGGATTTGCTATGTATACCCAAAAGAAGATAAATCTCAGGGTTGTGTATGGTGACGTATACTGAATGTACTTTGATAATAAATTCACTTTATTATTCACTTTATAAAACTTCAATTTCTTGTTTCTTCTTTCGTTGTTAAATAAAGAGACAGGTCAGATGTTAAACTCCCCCTATATTGTCTCATCAAATATGTCCAAAGTAGGAGCATGAGCTCCCATAACATAATGACATTTTCCGAATACGATGCCTCTTGTACATATTGGACAAAAGGAAGGTCATGTTTTAGGTTAGTTTAGTGGGTTTTTTTTCTTCTCAACAATAGAAATTTTGAGTCTTTTTTTATGAATTGTTTAGAGTAGTTGTGGTTCCTTTTATATATTAGCTCAATACTATACTATATATGATTTTGACAGTGCATATTCCTTTCTTTGTACTTTTATTGAAATATGTATTTGATATAACTTCTCCACTGAATTGTATTTATTCTTATTTTTTAAAAAAAAAGATTGAAAATGAATGGAAGGTCATGACTTCAGGTGGTTAGAATAAAGGGCCTCCAAGTTGGGGTCTTGGACTGAAATCCTGTTTTGCTATTTAGTTTCACCTCTGTAAAGCAATAGAAACTAGCATGCCAGGGTTGGTCACCCCATTGATTGTCATTTAAGTTGTTGACTAACGTCTTTAAAGAGATTGCACACTCCATAAAACAATGCTTAGATGAAGTACTGTAAAGGGTCTTTCTGGACTGTCTTGTCAAAAGCTCCCCAGCTGGGTACTGCACAGTGTAGGCAGCCAGCAGAATCCCATCCATCTGTCCACCCTGCAGAAGCCTCCACCGAACCCTCTCCTCTCAGATTCTCTCAGCATTTCACTTGCTTGTGTACTCTGTGATGCTGGAAGTGGTGGAGCAAAGACCCAGCTACCTTGGACGTCATATACATGGTGTACTTGGGAGGTCCATCATCTGGTCTGTCCGAAAATGTCT
The DNA here is from genome assembly GCF_030144855.1 of Hypanus sabinus. NCBI lineage: Eukaryota > Metazoa > Chordata > Chondrichthyes > Myliobatiformes > Dasyatidae > Hypanus > Hypanus sabinus. The sequence goes on from NC_082721.1 coordinate 82,202,794, forward strand.
GAGCAGACATTGATTCGTAAAGTTTACAAATTCATAGGAGCTTTCTTCCCTCTCACAGATGCCATAAAGGTTGGTGGTAGTATGGATAATGTAGAAGCTTGTTGGTTACAACAGGATATCAATAGGATGCAGAATTGGGCTGAGAAGTGGCAGATGGAGTTCAGTCTGGAAAAGTGGAAAGTCATGCTAGAGGGTGAATGGCAGGATTCTTACTAGTGTGGAGGAACAAAGAGATCCTGGGGTCTATGTCCATAGATCCTGCAAAGTTGCCGTGCTAGAATGGTTAAGAAGGTATATGGTGTGTTGGCCTTTATTAGTTGAGGGAATGAGATCAAGGAACATGAGGTAATGTTGCAGCTCTATAAAATTCTGGTTAGACCACAGCTGGAGTATTGCGTTCAGTTCTGGTCACCTCCTTATAGGAGGAATGTGGAAGCTTCAGACAGCATGCAGAGGAGACCTACCAGGATGCTGCCTATATTAGCGAGTATATCTTATGGAGAAAGGTTGAGCGAGCTAGGACTTCTCTCTTTGGAGCAAAGGAGGGTGAGAGGTGACATGACAGTGGTGCATAAGATGATACGAGCCATTGATAGAGTAGACAGCCAGTGCCTTTTTTTATTATCAAGATACACATAATTTTAATGTGGTTGGAGAAGAGAATGGGGTAAAAGTCAGAGGTAAGTTTCTTTTACACAGGAAGTGGTGTGTGCATGGAACATGCTGCCAAAGGTGGTGATCAAGGCAAATAGGATCCGGCCATGGTTATTTAAGAGATTCTGGATGAAATCAAAATGAAGGGCAATGCAGGACAGAAACATCAGATTGATCTTGGAGTAGGGTCGAAAGTTGGCAGAACATTGGCTGAAGGGACTGTACTGTTCAATGTCCTTTCTGTCTATGAACTATTTTCATTCTCTACACTAACAGTCCTGCAGCACGACTAACCTGGTGTTTCAATGTAGTTCACTGATGAGATGAAATTGCAAATGGGTTCTTGCCCACTGGGTCTCCAATCACTTGGGGCCCTTCCCAATACTAAATAGGAGAAATTTCCAGGAATTTCCATCACATTGGTCAAAGAGGGACTAGAACTTTCAGCCCAGATTATCCATGCTCCATGGAGCCTCCATGCTGAATTAAGAACAGACTCACCTTGAATCTCAAGTTTCTGTCGTTGAAAGAAACAGGACAGTTTTAAAATGACAACACACACAAAATACTGGTGGAACGCAGCAGGCCAGGCAGCATCTATAGGGAGAAGCGCTGTTGACGTTTTGGGCCAAGATCCTTCGTCAGGACCAACCGAAAGGAAAGACAGTAAGAGATTTGAAAGTAGTGGGGGGGAGGGAGAAATGCGAAATGACAGGAGAAGACCGGGGAGGGGGGGATGGGATGAAGCTAAGAGCTGGAAAGGTGATTGGCGAAAGTGATACAGAGCTGGAGAAGGGAAAGGATCATGGGACGGGAGGCCTCAGGAGAAAGAAAGGAGGGGGGGGGAGCACCAGAGGGAGATGGAGAACAGGCAAACAACTAAATATGTCAGGGATGGGGTAAGAAGGGGAGGAGGGGCATTAATGGAAGTTAGAGAAGTCAATGTTCATGCCATCAGGTTGGAGGCTACCCAGCAGGTATATAAGGTATTGTTCCTCCATCCTGAGTTTGGATTCATTTTGACAATAGAGGCGATGGATAGACATATCAGAATGGGAATGGGACGTGGAATTAAAATGTGTGGCCACGGGGAGATCCTGCTTTTTCTGGCGGACCGAGCGTAGGTGTTCAGCGAAACGGTCTCCCAGTCTGCGTCGGGTCTCACCAGTATATAAAAGGCCAGACCGGGAGCACCAGACGCAGTGTACCACACCAGCCGACTCACAGGTGAAGTGTCGCCTCACCTGGAAGGACTGTCTGGGACCCTGAATGGTAGTGAGGGATGAAGTGTAAGGGCAGGTGTAGCACTTATTCCCTTTACAAGGATAAGTGCCAGGAGGGAGATCGGTGGGAAGGGATGGGGGGGACGAGTGGACAAGGGAGCCGCGTAGGGAGCGATCCCTGCGAAAAGCAGAAAGGGGAGGGAGGGAAAACTGTATTTGGTAGTGGGATCCCGTTGGAGGTGGTGGAAGTTACGTAGAATTATACGTTGGACCTGGAGGCTGGTGGGGTGGTAGGTAAGGACAAGGGGAACCCTATCCCGAGTGGGGTGGCGGGTGGATGGGGTGAGGGCAGATGTGCGGGAAATGGGAAAGATGCATTTGAGAACAGAGTTGTTGGTGGACGGAGGGAAGCCCCTTTGTTTAAAAAAGGAAGATATCTCCTTCGTCCTAGAATGAAAAGCCTCATCCTGAGAACAGATGCGGCGGAGATGGAGGAATTGTGAGAAGGGGATAGCCTTTTTGTAAGAGACAGGGTGGGAAGAGGAATAGTCCAGGTATCTGTGAGAGTCTGTAGGCTTATAGTAGATATCAGTAGGTAGGCCGTCTCCAGAGATGGAGACAGAAAGATCAAGAAAGGGGAGGGAGTTGTCGGAAATGGACCAGGTAAATTTGAGGGCAGGGTGAAAGTTGGAGGCAAAGTTAATGAAGTCGACGAGCTCAGCATGTGTGCAGGAGGCAGCACCAATGCAGTTGTCGATGTAGCGAAGGAAAAGAGAGGGATGGCCTCCTCTATTGTCAAAATGAATCCAAACTCAGGTTGGAGGAACAACACCTTATATACCAGCTTGGCAGCCTCCAACCTGATGGCATGAACATTGACTTCTCTAACGTCCGTTAATGCCCCTCCTCCCCTTCTTACCCCATCCCTGACATATTTAGTTGTTTGCCTGTTCTCCATCTCCCTCTGGTGCTCCCCCCCCTTTTCTTTCTCCTGAGGCCTCCCATCCCACGATCCTTTCCCTTCTCCAGCTCTGCATCACTTTCGCCAATCACCTTTCCAGCTCTTAGCTTCATCCCACCCCCTCCGGTCTTCTCCTATCATTTCGCATTTCCCCCTCCCCCCACTACTTTCAAATCTCTTACTATCTTTCCTTTTGGTTAGTCCTGACGAAGGGTCTCGGCCCGAAACATTGACAGCGCTTCTCCCTTTGGATACTGCCTGGCCTGCTGTGTTCCACCAGCATTTTGTGTGTGTTGTTGTTTGAATTTCCAGCATCTGCAGATTTCCTCGTGTTTGCAGTTTTAAAATGGTCATGTTTATATCTCATATTTATAGCTCTGCAGCATTTTGTGGGGGCAGAGTGCTTTAACTTTGAGAGGGATACCTTAGAAATTTTCAGTGTTCAACCAGCAGAGCCCAGAGATAATTTTAGCCCAAGATCTGTCTAATGAGTCAGTGCGGATTTCGCTAGAGCAGGCAAGGACAGAAATGCACACATTCCACCGACAAACTCCTACCTGCCTTCCCCCCCCCCCCCCCCCACCCCCAGAAATTAAAGGTCAGAATGTTTCTGTGGTCGAGTCATTCAGATTTCTGGGGATGACCATTACCAATACATTGAAATGTGAAAGCAAGTTATGCTCATCACCAGGAAAGCCCAGCAGAGTTTGTTCTTTCTACATCAGCTTAGAAGTTTAACACCTCAGGGAGAATTTTTACTCTGCCACCATTGAGAGTGTAGTGATCACCTTTAACACTGGTTTCCCACCACTTCCTCTCTCTCCAAGTGCAGGTTGCAGTGAGGGGTCCATTCGGTTAAGATCACTGGCTGTCGGCTACGAATTTAAAAGACTTGTTCATCTCCAGAGCTAAGAAAGGAGCTGAAAGAATTTCTGCCAGTTCCACCCACCCCAGCAGTCACCTATTCACCAAATCGCCACCAGGGAGACACTACAACCCGTCTCCACCAGGACTACATGTCACCTTCAAAGCTTCTTTCCTGGTTCCCACCAGAACTCCCTCAGATGTAATACCCTAGATATCCCTGCACAACATCCATTAAATAGTCTTTCTTCCTCTCTTTGTTCTGTTGGTAACTATTGAGTCTGTTTGTAGGTTCACATTTATTTAAGTTTGATTATTGACGTAGGCACATGTGAGCTTTCTGCCAATTATTGATTGCTCATGGCTGTTTGCACTACTGTCTTGTAACTGCTGGTTGCTTTTGTGTTGTCTGTTATGGTATTGTCTCGTGTTTTATACTTGGCACCAAACCACAATCATACCTGGCAATAAACTGATTCTGATTCTATTTAAGGTTTTATTTCCAGTTGGAAACCTCGTTGTCTCTACCCTCTCCTTCCATTGAGCCTCACACCTACCCAAACACCCGTGACTGACCCTCACATTGTCTTTCCTTCATGATATATGGAACTTGAAGATGTTTTTGGGGGAAAGCAATTGATGGGAGAACTGCCTGGAGAGTGAACTGATGGTTTACTTGGATATCGAAGCTCTAAGTACAGTTATTATCAAAGTATATATACTTTATACATCCTTGAGATTTATCTCTGTCTCAGCACTCACAAAACAATGGAACCCATTTAAAAAAGAAGACAATCAAACACCCAATGTGTAGAGAGGGAAAGAAACAAATTTTGCAAACAGTAGAAGTAAACAAATAGCATTTAGAACTGAAGTTCACAAAAGAGAGTCTGCAGACGTGAAGCCAGCCTTCACTGCTGCTGATTCAGGAGCAGACCACAGCCCCAGTTCAGCGCAGAGCCAGATAAACGTTGCTGAGCGGTGAGCTGAACTGGCCTGACCCTCGCCTCCAGCCCCGATACCCTGACCTTTTCAAATGGGCCTGGTGCTTAAATTGTCCAAACCTTGGGTCGTTCCTTTGCATTAGACCTGGGCCCTTGTGCTTCGATACGCTCTCAGCCTGGAGCCTAAGCTCCCAACCACACAATATGGTTCACGAATTTCAGGAATCAGGAGAAGGCCTCTCCTATGGCCAACACTTGGACACCATCATTAAGGACACATCACCCAGGTCACGCCCTTTTCTCATTGTTTCCACCAGGAAAGAGGGACAGGAATCTGAAGACACATGCTCAATGATTTAGGAACAGCTTCTTCCCCTCTGACATCAGATTTCTGAATGGACATTGAATCCCTGAACTTTACCTCACTACTTTTTTATTTCTATTTTTTTTATATATATATATATATATATACACTCTGTAATTCACAGTTTTTTACTGTCTATTAATATGTATTGCATTGTACTGCTGCCGCAAAGTTAACAAATTTCATGACAGTGCTGAGTGAGTGAAGTTGAATGAAGTTATCCCCTCTGGGTCACCTGCCTGTTGACTGAGGGGTGATAACTGTTCCTGAACCTGGTGGTGTGGGACGTGAGGCTCTTGTACTTTGTTTCCTGATAGTAACAGAGAGAGGAGAGCAGGGAGAATAGAGCTATGGGGAATAACCAGATCAGCCATGCAGCCAAACATCCATTGAAGTGGAAAATGGTCAAGTCCTGCTCTTATTTCTTGTATAAACTCTCCGATGTTACCTTCTGTGTTCATCGCTCCAGGTGACCATCAGAACATCCAGGTCCCATCAAGGGCTCAGTGCAATCATTCTGCAACAGCCCCCACCCAGGGCTCAATGATGTGGATAATTAGCCTCCCTTTCCCACCATCCATCATTTTCCCAGATGAGTAGAAGAGTAGGGATCTCATGTCACAGCTGTAGTTGGAGAGTAGAGTGCAGTTTTACCGTCATGTGACAAGAAGAATGTATAGCATAAGGAGGCGACCAGGAGAGAATCAGTAGGTCACGGCCCAGAATGGAAGGCTGTAGTTATATAGGGAACACACACAATGTGCTGAAGGAGCTCAGCAGGTCAGGCAACATCTATGGATGGGAATAAACAGTCAACGCTTCGGGCTGGTTCCCTTCATCAGGGCGTCGCTGTCTATAGTTAGAAGGGGTGATTGAATAGACAGGATTGGTTCTCACCATAATGGAGGAGGCTGAGGGGTGACCTTATAGAATTTATAAACTCACAGGGGATATAGATATAGCACTGTGCAAAAGTCTTAGGCACATATATATAGCTAAGGTGCCTAAAAGTTTTGCACAGGACTGGATTTGTCAATGCAGAGCAGAGAGTGAGTTTGTAAATCTGGCGGGAGCATAGAACGTTGGGAATGGTGGCGATGGAGAACTGTGGGAGGGGTGTGGTACAGGTGGCAGAGAAGGAGTGCCAGGGTTTAGAGGGTGGTGCAGATGCAGACACATCCAGCCCTGAGACAACAGGCAAGGTCATTTGATTCCAAACAATTGGTTTATTTATTGATCATTACAGAATGTCTCTGTGGTGCTTCCTGCTCCCCTCCTTCTCCCTTCCCTGTCTCCCAACCATGATTCCCATCTCCTTGCCCCCTTCCCACTCTTAGGCCACAATAGAGACCCATATCAGAATCAAGTTTATCATCATGCACATATATCATGAAATCCTGTTTTTGCAGTGGCAGCAGTACAGTGCTGTACATAAAATTACGATAGGACTGTGCAAAAATCTTAGGCACCATAGCCATTTGTATGTGCCTAAGACTTTTGCACAGTGCCTTTAGGTTGATAGAAACTTTTTCCTAGGGTGGGGTATGTCTAAACTTAGAGGGTATAGCTTTAAGGTGAAAAGGGAGAAATTTAATAGCCAGCTAGATTGATTTGTTCATCATATTAGCAAGCTGTACCATGCATTTAAAGTTTTATGAATAAGTGCCCCCAGGTCCAGTGATTTTGCACCCCCTCCCTGATGATTGGATAAATTATGTAGTCTTGCAGCATGGAAACATGCCCTTTGGTCCAAATGGCCCACATCAACCTGTTTGGCCCAAAACGTTCCAGACCTTTCTTGTCTATGTACTGTACCTGTCCAACTGTCTTTTAAAAGTTGTTATTGTGCCTGCCCCCACCAGCTCATTCTGTATACATCACATCCTCAAGGTTCTATTAAATCTTTCCACTTTCACCTTTAACCTATGCCCTCTAGATCCTTTTTCACTGTGCCCTCTAGTTCTTGGTTCACAACAGTGAGAAGAATTTCTGGAATGAGGAGAGTGGTGAATTATTGTGTGGCAGGTAGTATGATGTCCCTCTCTTTCGATGAGCATTGATGATATTGTAGGACCATGGTTCTGCGTTTATGGATTGGACTTTTCCATTTATGGACTGTGGACTTACAGTTTTTATATTCTGTATTGTATTTTTACCGCCCGTTCCTTTTCCGTTTTGTTGTGTGAGGGGAGGGTTTTTGGGGATTGATGGGGAGGGTGTTTTGTGAGCTTCTTTTTGAGGGGAGGGGGTTGTTCGGGGGGAGAGGGCTTTTGGAGGGTTGATGATCGGGATGCCATTCTGTTTTATACAGGGGCTGTGGGTTTGATGTTTCTCTCTCAATGACTTTCATGTTCTTTCATTGTTTCATGACTATTTGGAGAAGTTGAATTTCAGAGTTGTATACGGATACGTGCTTTGATGATAAATGAACCTTTGAACCTTTGAAGCTGTGAGATTCATTGCCAAAGACAGCTGTGGAGGCCAGGTCATTGGGTATATTTAAAGCAGAGGTTGATAAGGTCTTGATTAACATCAAAGGTTACAAGGAGAAGGCAAGAAAATGGCTTGATTGAGTGAATCCTTGTTTATGCCCTCATGGTTTCATAATCCTCTTTAAAATCACCTCTTAGTCTCTTGTGCTCCAAGAAAAAGAATCCATACCCTGCTCCCCCTCCCAGATTGAAGGCTTCTCCTGTGCTCCCTCTCCAGAGGCATCTAAATGATATCAGCTTGTGATGCCCTGTCAACGTGTTGTTGAAGTTTTCTGCTCCCGTCTTCATTCTTTATAATGATAGCTTTTGTGAGTGTAAAGTGCAAATCATAAATACAACTCTAAATGTGGGTTTACAATGGCCCTGGTAAAGCTCAGTGACCACTTGCTGGTGGCAAAGAAAACAATTAAATACTTTATTATTTACACTTTTCCTGCTAAACGATCACTGCAGAATAACTTCCCTGTTGCAGTTGAGCTTTTGAATTACCTGTACGACCTGGCATCTTTGTGGTGTGAAATAAAGTCTGGAAGGTTCAGGACGGTTATGGCGTGGCTTGTGCAGGCCAAAGAATGGGGAATGAGCCAATATTTGGCCATTGATGGAGCAAGCTTGTAGGCAATTTGGTGTGGCGGAACCAAGACAAGGTGAGCAGAAGTGAGTCAGGTCAAGGTGGAGCCTAGGCTTGAGAGCAATGAAAGACCTGAGCTTTAATTACTTTAGGCTCCGAGCCAAATTGGAAAGGTTGGATATGGGCTGAATTGAGGCAGCGGAGCTCAGGACTGAGAAAGTTTGAAGTGGTAGGGCCTGGGTCTGAGAGCAAGTAACAGACCTGTCCCTGTAAATGTCCTGAATAGTGGGAAGTTCACATCCACAGATGCGCTGGGCTGTCCGCACCACTCTCTGCAGAGTCCTGCAATTGAGAGAAGTACAGTTCCCATACCAGGCAGTGATGCATCCAGTCAGGATGCTCTCAATTGTGCCCCTCTAGAAAGTCCTTATTATCTAGGGACTCATGCCAAACTTCTTCAACCATCTGAGGTGAAAGAGGTGCCGTTGTGCTTTTTCACTACACAGCCAGTATGTACAGACCAAACAAGATCCTCGGTGATGTGTATACCGTGGAACTTGAAACTGTTCACCCTCTTAACCTCAGATCCATTGATGTCAATAGTGGTGAGCCTGTCTCCATTCCTCCCGTAGTCCACAACCAGCTCCTTTGTTTTTGCCACAATGAGGGAGAGGTTGTTTTCTTGACACCACTGTGTCAGGGTGATGACTTCTTCTCTGTAGGCTGCTTCATTATTATTTGAGGTAAAGCCGATCAATGTAGTATCATCTGCAAATTTAATCTGCAGGTTGGAACTTCAGTTCTGAATGCTATTTGCTTACTTTTATTGATTTTCTTTCTGCAGATTCAGTGACGGTCTTCTGTTTTACTGGGTTCTATTTTTTTGTTTCCTGTGGCTGTCTGTAAGGAGACGAATCTTAAGGTTGTATAAAGTATACATACTAATGCACTTTGAACATTGAACATTATCTATTTATAACCAGAGATATATTGATTCTATTATTAAACCCTGTAGGATTCCACACCACCACTGTCTCACATCCCTTGGCCTGTTGCATGCTAAAGTTACCACCACTGAAGGATCACGGAACAACTTTATTTGCAATACACATTTACATGTACAGTGTTAGGAGTTTGCTGTGGGTTGTTGGAACCTCAAGAAACAACATTCAACAATTCTAAAGAATAAACAGCCACATAAAAATTGATAAATAGTTTATAAAAAAATAAAAAGGAGCCAAGCATCTTAAAATTGTCACGCCACTGTCACTTTACATTAATATCATCTTTCAATCATTGAAACTAATCAGGAAAGTGATTGTTGCTGCTGAATACTCATCACCTGTTTATGATTCATCCTCCCCCAGGCCATGTTAAAATGTTAGCCAGTGTACTTTCAATATTTCAGTATCAGACACTTTCCCACAGTGCTGGATCATAGGGGCAGTAATGGTGAGATCTTGAATCAGCCTTTTTCACGTTACTGAATTCAGAAGATTGTCTTTGCTGGACTGCAAGAAGTTCATCACGAGTAAACTAAACATGACCCCAATGCAAGGTAACCAAATTAGGTCAGCTCATCTGTGAAGATGCTGTAAAAAAGCCACAAGAGTCTCGTGAAAGCAGCTTTCTAATTGCACAAACAAGTAATATTGTCTGAAGAATAAACAGACCAGAGCATGGTCAAGGACAGCAACATTACCTAAACCTCACCTACTCCACTTCCAGTCACAGATTTCATACTCTCTCCAATATTAGTAAAAGCGTATTGAACTTGGAATGCATTTACTGTAGATACATTTTCACAAAAGAGCATGTAGACTCGAGTGTATTACACTTATGGGAATATGTGCTGGTGTGTTTAAATAGAAGGCTGGCCTGACATTGAACTTAAACACTAGGCTGTCTCTTCTGCATTTTATTTGGTGAAGGTTGAAAGAACAGAGAGTTTACAGCCTTAGGAGATGGGAAGAAAGTATCAGACCCCGCCCCCTCACTGCCCCACTATGGTAAGAAAAAGCCCATCTCCCTGATCTTGCCCAATGGAAGTGCCCTGCTCCCTGATCTTGCCCAATAGAAGAGCTCTGCTCCCTGATCTTGCCCAATAGAAAAACCCTGCTCCCTGATCTTGCCCAATGGAAGAGCTCTGCTCCCTGATCTTGCCCAATGGAAAAACGTTGCTCCCTGATCTTGCCCAATGGAAGAGCCCTGATCCTGGATCATGTGGTGCCCAGCCACAAAGGAGGAGACTCCTACTGGAACAAAATAAATACTATTACATTAGTTAACAGATCCTTTGCAAGTGAATTATTATGTCTAATCAGTTTCCATATTATGTCTGCTGTGGTGTGATTGGTGATCAGCGTGATAGGGAAAGGCCCTGACAGTATAGAGATGACTAAGCCCTGAGCTCATTATGAGGTATAACTGAGGGTGAAATTTCTACACAATCTTTTTGTACATTGATTCAGCTTCTGGCAGCTGGCACCTCAGGTACCACATCTGTTGAAAAACCAAACATAATTTTAACTTTCGAATTGACTTTAATATCATTTCCTGCCAGCTATCTATTGCACAGTTACACAGAACTATGCTCCTACTGTGAAACATACACAGAGTTTCATTGGTAGAACTTTTCATGTCCAATTTCTCTCTTATCTCTCACCTCAAAGATGTTGACCCTAATCGAGGTACATGTTCCCACAGAGACCAACCTTGAGTGCAGTACACATTTTCCATCACTAACCCTCCTTAGTGTCACAGACACAGATACTTCCACTCATTAACAGAAGAGATTCAGCAGATGCTAGAAATCCAGAGCAACACACACAAAGTGCTTGAGGAACTCAGCAGTTCAGGCAGCATCGATGGAGGGGAATAAACAGTTGACGATTCAGCCTAAGACCCATTACCAGGATTGGAAAGGAAGGGCTCTGGCTTCTTCTTCCTTCCTTTCCAATCCTGATGAAGGGTCTCGGTCTGAAATGTCAACTGTTTATTCATTTCTGTAGGTGCTGCCTGAACTGCTGAGTTCCTCCAGCATTTCAAGTGTTTACCCTCCCACTCATTTATGACTCCTACAGACTTTGGCTCACCCAGAGTGCCATCACACAGATACCAAGCCTCACTGGGCAGAGGTCCCACAAACACTGTCCTTCTCCAGGGGTACCAGTTTCTCAGACACCAACAATCTCTGGAGTACATACACAGAATCCCTGGGGTTAGATGCCAAGGACACCAACACTGTCCGGGGCACATTTCCACAGAAAGAAACTTTTAATAATGTACTAGTCCTACACATTTATGGTCCCAAATACTCTGAACCCCTCTGAGGACAGACCACATGCACCGCTGCTCCCTGAGAGTCAGTCTGGAGCTTGAGGCCTAGTGTTCAGTGATTAGCTGGTCCTCGGGTTGATGCTGACGATCAAGGCCTGAGGGTCGATTGGATGTCGAGACATCCTGAAGTCCTGATTCTGTGATTCTTTGAAAGTTCTCTGGAGAAGTTGAAGGGACAATTCCTGTGGCTCCAAGTCTGCTGGAGGAAGACAGTGCGTCCTGGGGTTGCAGAACTGTATAAGTGTGCGGGTGGGTGGGTGGGATGGAGGAATCGGCCTTGTTGTTGCTGTTTTGTTGTGTTCTGTGTTGTTCTGCTGAGCATTGTGGCATGCTATGTTGATACCAGAATGTGTGGTGACACTTGTGGACTGCCTGAGCACATCCTTAATGATGCATTTCTGTGTATAGAACACAGAACACAGAAGAGTGCTGCAATGGAACAGGCCCTTCGTCCCACAATGTTGTGCTGAACCAGCTAAAACCCTCCAAAAACTAATCCCACTTACCTATACAATGTCCATATCCCTCCATCTTCCTTAAATCCATGTGCCTATCCAAACATCTCTTAAAAGCCTCTGATGTATTTGGCTCTACCACCATACCAGGCAGAACATTCCAGGCATCCACCACTCTCTGAGTAAAAAACTTACCCCTCACATATCCCTTTGAACCCACCCCCTCTCACCTTCAATATATGCATCCTGGTAACACTTCTACCCTGGGAAAAAGATACTGTTTGCCTGCTCTAACCTTGTCTCTCATAATCTTATAAGCCTCTCTCAGCCTCCACCATTTCAGAGAAAATAACCCAAGTGTATCCAGCCTCTTATGATAGCACCTGCCCTCTAAGCCAGGCAGCATCCTGGTAAACCTCTTCTGCACCCTCTCCAAAGCCTCAACATCCTTCCTATTGGGCAGGAGATACAAGAATCTGAAGTCCCACACCACCAGACTCAAGAACAACTGCTTAACTTCAACCATTCAGTTCTTGACCCAACCAGCATAGTCCAAACCATTACCTCAATACAACCACACTATGACCATTTTGCTCCCTGTGCACCACAATGGACCTATTTCTGTCTGCTTCTTTGAATAATTTTATATCATCTATGTTTAATTTGTGAACACTGTGTCTGTGATACTGCTGCAAGTACGTTTCTCCTGGTACTTCTGCATACCTGGGGGCGGCACAGAGGCGTAGTGGTCAGCGCCTCGCTTTACAGTGCAGCTGTGAGATGAGGGTTTGATTCCTGCTGCAGACTGTATGTTCATTGACAGTGTTGTTTCCTCCAGGTGCTCGGTTTCCTATGCAAAGATGCACACACAGTTAGGGCCAGTGAGCTGTGGGCATGCAATGTTCGTACTGGAAGTATGGCGATACTTGTGGGTTTCTCTGCACAATCCTCCCTGATTTGAATTGACATAAATGATATATTTTCACTGTTACTTTTGATGTACATGTGACAAATAAATCTAATCTAATATGGCAATAAACTCAACTTTGACTTTGAAGCATCTTCATGATGTATACTGTTGAGCTTCATCACAATCTTATGTGATTGATGTGATAGTTCCCCATCCTACTATTGATTATGGGGTCATTCCACTCAATCGATCCTCATTGGGGAATCTCCTCACCACTTCCCATTTTAAGTGAGGACACTCTTTGTTAAATATGAAGATGGAGATTGCACACAGTGTTCTGTATCTTTTCAAAACCCTGTACATTAGCAACAAGACTTCTTTCCTTTACATTCCATCCCATTGCTTTCACCTGCAGTATTGAGGGATGGCTTAAACTAACTCCATTATGGCCACCAGCCTCCCCAGCATGCCAGCTTCATCATGGGCACCAGCCTCCCCAGCATGACCAATCTTCAAAAGGCAATGCCTGAAAAAGGCGGCATCCATCATTAAGGAGCTCTATAACCCAGGATGTGCCTTCTCTTTCTGGGAGGAGGTACAGGATCCTGAAGACATACATTTTAGGAACAGCTTCTTCCCCACTGTCATCTGATTCTTGAATTGGCATTGGATTAACCCATGAACACTGCCTCACTATTTTTGTTCTCCTTTAGCACTAACTATTTTATTTTATATATATACATCTTTCTTATTGTAATTTATAGCTTTTTAAGTATTGTTCTGTAGCGGTTGTTCATTGTGTCTGACGATGATGGGAGACCTATGCAGGAGAGCTTTTAAAGTGGAAAAGTTATTGCACTGGGACAGTTCCATTCTCTTGACCTCGGAAGTCTGGGTCCAGTGGTACGAGCAAGCATCTCAAGCTGGGGTCTTCCTGGGTTGCAATGGATGACCATAACGTCTTCTGTGCCTTTTCATGCATTTTGCTCTCCACAAATCTTTGCAGAATTGCCTTTCTGGCCGTTGGATCTCACTGGAGATCTCATCTGCCCAGTCTGCCGGAGCTGACTTTGCATGCTAGGACAGGCATGAACCTATCTCACTGGGGTATGAAGGCCCGCCGACTGCCCTCACCTGGTTTAGCCCACTTGTACCGACCGGGGTGTGGCTGCTGTGGCATGCAAACAGCTACTTGGAGCCACAAGTGAGAGCTGAGTGTCTGGTGTGTGCATGAAGTGTCCATTCTGGGGCAGCTCACTCACCTTTGCTGTTGCAAAGCAAAAAATTTCACGACATCTGTCAGTGATATTAAACCTGATTCTGAGGTAACTTTTTTTTGAGTGGCCCAGGCTCCATGAGCTGAAAGGCCTCATGTACCGTAAAATCCCTCTGAGCCTACATGTGAGAATACTTAAGCCTGCTGCACCATCAGCAACGATTGATCTTATCACATATTGGAGCCGCAGGGTAGCATAGCGGCTAGCACATTGCATTGCGATATATATAATTTTCTGCTATTCTATTGAGATGTTTGCCCACATTGTCTTCCATCGGTCAGAGGACCACTTAGTTTGTCCTCTGTGGATGCAGTTTTGATTTTTGCCAATTTACTTTATCCTCTACCCCTGTGGTTTTGCCACTTGCATAGCTCTCCGGGTTTAGGAACTGCCAGGGAAGCCCACTTGGACTGACTCAGAATTAAGCTACTTGTGAAAGGGTAGATATATTTGGAGAGAGGGGGCGGGGGAGTAGGGTTTTGAACACCTGTTCTGTTTGCTAATGGCACAAAGGTATGCATGGAATTCTTTGCTTTCCTCTGCAAATGTATCAGGCCACTTGTAAATCCTTGGCTAACAATAAGTTAATTTTGTGTTTTTAGCTTTTATGAGCAAGCAAGCAAAGGACAAGTTTGTCACTGTTTAATAAACACAAGGGATTCCATGGATGCTGGAAATAAAGAGCAAATCACATAAAATGGTGGAGGAATGTGGTAGGCCAGGCAATATCTATGGAAATTAATAAATAGTCAACGTTTCAGGCCAAGATCCTTCATCAGATCTGGAAAGGGAGGGGGAGGATGCCAGAATAAGGAGGGGTGAGGAGGGGAAGGAGGGCAAGCTGGAAGGTGAAAGGTGAAGCAAGGTGGCTGGGGGGGGATGAAGTAAGAAGATGGGAGGTAATAGGTGGAGAAGGTAAAGGGCTGGAGAAGATGGAATCTGATAAAAGAAGAGAGTGAACCACGGGAGAAAGGGTAGGACAAGGGGCACTGGGGGAGGTAATAGGTGATAGAAGGAGTCGATCACTAGCTTGACCAGCTATAGTGTTCTGAGTAGTCAGCAAGGAATTCACCATTCTTCTTAAGTAACAGTCGGTAGAGGCTAGGGCCCAGAGTCCAAAGCAAAGGAGGAAGCAGGCTGTGGAAGCATATTGGCTATGGAACTAAACAAGGAGATATGTTGCTCAATATCTGCTTACTAGGCAATGCCAACACACTAAAGGATAGCATTAGAATTAGAATCATGATATGATATAATATGGTTATTAAAGGGCCCATTGTAATTCATGTATTTTTTATGACTCCTCTGGACTATGGGACTGAACATAGAGATAAGATTTTCAATATTAGACTATAACACCATAAGACATAGCAGCAGAATTAGACCACTCAGCCCATCAAGTCTGCTTCATCAGTCCATCATGACTGATTTATTTTCCTTCTCAACCTCATTCTCCTGATTTCTCCTCATAATCTTTGACAGCATGATTAGTCAAGAACACATCAATCTCTGCTTTAAATATACCCAATCACTTGGCCTATACAGCCATCTCTGGCAAAAAATTCCACGGATTCACCAACCTCTGGTGAAAGGATTTTACCCCATCTCTGTTCAAAATGGACATCCCTCTATTCTGAGGCTGTGCCCTCTCATCTTAGACTCCCTCACTATAGGACACATCCTCTACATATCTAGGCCTTTCAATATTCAATATGTTTCAGTGTGATTCCTCCTTCATTCTTTTAAACTCCAGTGAGTACAGGCCCAGAGCCATCAAATGCTACTCATATGTTAACCCTTTAATTCCTGGGATAAATCTCATGAACCTCCTCTGGACACTCTCCAATGCCAGTACATCTTCTCTAGATAAGGGGTTGTAAACTGCTCACAATACCCCAAGTGTGCTCTGACCAATGCCTTATAAAGACTCAACATTACCTCTTTGCCTTTGTATTCTAATTGTCTCGAAGTGAATGTGACAATTGCATTTGCTTTCCTCACCACCGACTCAACCTGTAAGTTAACTTTTGGTGAATTCTGCACCTCAGATTTTAGAATTTTCTCTCCATTTAAAAAATATTTACCAAAGGGCAAGACCATACACTTCTGGACACTGTATTCCATCTGCCACTTCTTTTCCCATTCTCCAAATCTGTCTTAAATCCTTCTGTAGCCTCTCTACTCCCTCAAAACTACCTGCCCTTCCATTTATCTTCATATCATTCACAAACTTTGCCACAAAACCATCAATTCTGTCATCTGTTATTGACACATAACTTATTTTTAATTGATTTTTAATGCATTTTCTACAACACTACAAACAAAAAAAACCCCCAAAGACCAAATAGGAAATTAGTACAGTGCAAGATAAATATACAATAGTAATGTAATACAAAATAAAATAATTGAAAAAGCACCCAAGTTGAAGTCGCGTAAAGTTAGTGTCCACCCCCAACCCCACACAAAAAAAAATTCCAGACCAACCAAAACAAAATGTAGAAAATATAAATCAGAACATTCAAACCCCCAAAACTGTAAATACAATTGAAAACAAAAGATAATAATGCCTACTACCAAAAAAAGCTCAAAGCAAGGGACTGAAAAAAAAACTTAATTAAAAGGAAAGTTATGAAAATACTCAATAAAAGGTCCCCAGACCTTATGAAACTTTATATCTAAATTAAGAATTGAATTATGAATTTTTTCAAGATCTAAACAGAACATGATATCGTTAAGCAATTGAGCATGCGTGGGTGGGGCAACATCTCTCCATCTAAGAAGAATTTTGACACATAACAAAAAAAACGGTCCCAATACTGACCCTTGTGGAACACCTTTAGTCACCACCAGCCAACCAGAAAATGCTCCCTTTATTCCCACTCTTTGCCTCTTTCCTGTAACACCATGGGCTCTTGAGTTGTTAAGCAGCCTCATGTGTGGCACCTTGTCAAAAGCCTTCTGTAAATTCAAGTACACAACATCCACCAATTTTCCTTTGTCTATCCTCCTTGTTATTTCTTCAAAGAATTCCAACAGATTTGTCAGCCAAGATTTCTCCTTTAGAAAGGCATGTTGACTTTGACCTATTTTATCATGTGCCTCCAAGTTCTTCAAAACCTCATCCTTAATAATAGACTTCAACATCTTTCCAACCACTGAAGTCAGGTTAGTTGGCCTATAATTTTCTTTCTTCTGCCTCTCAACCTTGTTAAAGAGTGGAGTGACATTTGCAATTTTCTAGTCCTGTGGAACCACTGCAGAATTTAATGATTCTTGAAAGATCATTACTAATGTCTCCACAATCTCTTCAGCTATATCTTTAAGAACCCTGGTGTGTAGTCCATCTGGCCCAGGTGACTTATCTACATTCAGACTTTCCAGGTTCTCAAGCACCTTCTCCTTAGTAATAGTAACAGTACTCACTTCTGCCCTCTGACACTCTTGCATTTCTGGCCTATTGCTCGTGTCTTCCACAGTGAAGACTGACACAAAATACTTAGTAAATTTGTCTATTTCTTTGCTCCCATTATGACCTCTCTAGCATAGTTTTTTAACAGTTTTCCTTCTTAGTCCTGTAGAAGAGGCTCAGACCGAAACGTCAACTGCTTATTCATTTCCAAAGATGCTGCCTGAGCCATGGAGTTCCTCCAGCATTTTGTCTGTGATGCATTAAATTTATCTTTGAATTGAGTCTATTGACTCCTTGGTCAATACTTTGACTAAATATTAAGTTAGGCATTTCACTTTAAGTTGGGACGAAGCTTCTCTGTGCAAAACTTGTCAGTTGGATGAGATTGCAATATGGTTGAAAAACCTTGCCACATACACTCCGTTATCAGAGTATTTCTTCATGTTATTTGAATAGTATGATCAATGCTGACGAGCAGAGAGAACTGAAGCTTCTCGTACACAGTTCATTTCTCCCTCAGTGCTACTTTCTTATGAGACAGTGCTGCTTCTTGGATTGTTGCGTGCAGAATTGTAGTACACTCGATGAAATATCCTCAGGCTCCCTGCAGATAAGATCCTGATCCACCCATTCTTCCCTTTCACTTTGATGGCCTGTCATGAACCATTAACCACGCAACATGCAACACGCAACACAAGGAGGAGTGTCATGGTTTGAATGCTTCCCCCTCTCTGAGTTGTCCCATGTAACAGAAAGTGGTGTTGGAGAGAGAATTGCTAACTGATATTAGGGTTACATAATATGTAGTATTATGTAACAGACATTCAGATAGGATTCCTGAGATCTAAAAACCTCAAAAGGGAACAGTTTGAGGGAAATGATACCTAGGCCTAGGAAGGTCTCAGTCACACCATGAGTTTTGAAGGATGATATTCCAGTTTGCCAATGACGTGTTATATTTCTGCAGAAAATTAAAGAGAGTGGGCTATTGTTGGCCAGAGAGTGGGATGGTGAAATTGGAGAGTAACCAATAACAGTTCATCCAGATATCTGAAAACATGTGATGGTGACTCCAAGCAAAAAATAAAAACTCAGATCAAAATTTGCAAATGAGGTTGGAACATAGTCTTGTTTTATTTGGGAGATGCTGATAAGACAGGGATTGGCTTAAAATTGGATGAAGCAGCACGGTAGCGTAGTGGTTAGCACAACGCTTTACAGAACATGCGATCCGGGTTCAATTCCTGCTGACTCTTGTAAGGAGTTTGTACGTTCTCCTCCATGACTCCATGGGTTTCCTCTGAGTGCTCTGGTTTACTCCCACAGTCCAAAGATGTATCAGTTGGTAGGTTGATTGGTCATTGTAAATGTCCTGTGATTAGGCTGGTGTTAAATCAGTGATTGATGGGTGGCTTGGCTCAAAGGGCTGGCAGGGCCCACTCTGTGCTGTATCTCAATAAACACAGGTCTAAGGTAGCCGCCATCTTCTTGGGCCTACACTCATCTCTGAAGCATCTGGACAGTAAAGGCACCAATGTTAGATGATCGCTTATTGACTATAGCTCTGCCTTCAATAATATTTTTCCAAACAAGCTCATCTGAAAACTCTTAAACCTGGGAGTCCAAGTCATAACTTTGCAGGTGGATCTTTGACTTTCTGACCAGCAGATCACAGTCAGTAAGGATAGTGGCAACACCTCCATCATGTTTATTCTCAACACTGACACACCACGAAGCCTTGGCCTCAGCCCCTAACTCTCCTCACTCTACAGGTACAACTGTGTGGCCAGACTCTGCTCTATATCTAGACAATCCCACTGTATTGGGGCTTAGCTCAAATAACAGTGGGTTATTTGGACTGAGATACAGAGTTTTGTAACAGGTTGTCATGATAACATCCTTAATGTTGGCAAAACAAAAGAGCGGGCAAGGGTGTGGAGAGTTTCATGTTGCTTGGAATAAACATTACCAAAAACCAGTTCTGGTCCAACCATGTTGACATTATGGGCAAGAAAGCTTATTGTTGCCTCTAATTCGCCAGAAGGCTAAAGAAATGTTCATGTCTCCTTTGATCCACACAATTTTTATCGATGACCATCGGAGGCATCCTATCTGGCTGTGTCATGGCTTGGTATGGGAACTGCACGGAACGGCAGGGAGTTCAGCACATCACTTGAAACAACCTCCCTCCGTGGACTCAATCTACACTTCTAGTTTCATTGACAAAGCAGTCAACATCATCAAATATGTCACCCAGCCCAGATTTTCCTTCTTCTTCCCCCTCCCATCAAGCAAAAGGCACAAAATACTGAAATCACACACCATGAGGCTCAAGGACAGCTTATACCCCACTGCTATAAGATTATTGAATGCATCCCTGGCACAATAAGGTAGATCCTTAACCTCACAATCTACCCCATTGTGACATTGTGCCTTACTGTCTACCTGACAATTTCTCTGAACTGCTACGCTTTGTTCGACACTCTGCTATTGTTTTACCTTCAACTACCTCCATGTACCGTTGCAATGAATTAATCTGTATGGGCAGTATGCAAGACAAGTTTTTCACCGGACCTTGGTACATGTGACAATAATAAACCAATTTATTTGTTTACCACTCACCTATTTACCAATTCTCCTCTACTTGAAAACCTTTTTGCAAATCCGTGTCTGACCATGTTTGGTCACTGCTCCTTATGTTTCCTTCCTTGGACTGGGGTCCATCTTCTGATTAAGTACTTCTATTGACATGAAGGGCAACGTGCAAATCCACATTGGAATTGTTACTTAATTAATATCTTGGTAGCTTCAACTACTTGCTGAATTTCTGAAGCTGACAGAGCAATGGCAAAGCGAACAAACTGTTAACTTTCACAATCTCTGCCCTCACCACAACTTATCTCCACTGAAGCAATATCTAACTAGCACACAGCATATGACTGTTACTGAGACAAATTCCCAGTCAACCAGACTTCCTGTATGCCTCAATTCTGCCCACTCTTTAACTATGATCCATGCATGCCTTTTGAATGCTGCTCGATGTGCACATTTGTGTCAATTGGATGCAATCTATCTTTACGTGAAATATTGCGGACTATTAGCCATTCAGGTTTGGCTATTTGGAAGTTTGGTTGATCCCTGAGCTTGGCAAAATATTTGCAGATGTTTCGGCTCCAATTGTAAGTGCACACTGATGATGGCTTCTCAATTGTATCTGAAACATCTGCAAACATCTTGCCAAAATTGGTGATCAATCAAATTTTCAATCTATCTTTTTATTTATCCGGGAAGTGTGTGCGTGTTTATACACTTGTGTCTATATGCATGCATTGCTTACTTACTGCCCATTATGCTGCTTTTGTTTAGGGCAACAGTGAAGGTCCTCCAACTCTGCTTGTGTTCAGGGCTGCCTTCATCACGTCAGTAACTTCCTCTGGGTTTTCTCTGCTGTCAGTCACACAAGTCCTGGGTGAGCACTCAGGGATCCAGTTGCACTCAAGTGGAGAAGGATTCTTCATTGCTGTTTCCGTAACAATTTTGTTTTACCGGTCAGGGTTGTTAGCCCTCAGCTGAACCTTTGAACCTGGAGGACCAGTGGGCCATTCTTAGCCTTGCCTCTATCCTTTAACCTGCTTGGAATGAGTGACCATACCACCTGTCCATCACATTCCACTGCTGGGTCTTCTTCAGCTTCTCTTCCTCCTATTGTCCACTTTCTTCTCCTATCAGATTCCTTCCTCTCCAGCCATTTACCTTTCTCACCCACCTGGCTTCGCCTATCACCTTCCAGCTATCCAAGCTAAGCAGGTGTGACATCTTGCCCAAGGGTGACCTGCAGGCTAGTGGAGGGATGGAGCGCCACTCCTGTTTTGGTAGAGATGTATCTCCTCCCTGCCACCCAAACATATAACAAATAGATTAAAAGATAATAGTTCTCTTTCATGAAGAACATTAACGGAGGATTTACAGTTTTTTAGAATTTGAACTCTGCTCTCTGAATGTGTTGGACAATAGCATCTGTAGTAATAATCATGGAGATACCAGTTTAGTTTGTCTCCTAGGAAGTCTTAATTAACAATTTACAATGAGATGGAGGTACTCAATGCTAGCTTCATGTGTAACTAGCTCTAAGGGTCCCAACACGAATGGCGTGTGTAGTGAAATTGAAAGATAACACACGGTGTTGGACACTCAGAGTCTGTTACACATGCAGTCAGTGCAGGATACACTCAGAGGCCACTTTGTGAAGTACAGGAGTGGAACTGGTCTAGCCTTCTGCTGCTGTAGCCCATCCAGTTCAAGGTCTGACAAGTTCTTCTGCACACCACTGTTGCAACGCGTGGTGAGCTGAGTTACTGTCGCCTTCCTGTCGGCTTGAACCAGTCTGGCCATTCTCCTCTGATCTCTTTATTTAACAAGGTGCTTTCACTCACTGGGTAATTTTTGATTATTGCACCATTCTCTATGAACTCCAAAAACTATTGTGTGTCAAAATCCCAGAAGATCAGAAGTTTCTTTGATGTTCAAACATCACGGTTTGGCACCAACCATTGCTTAATGGTTAAAGTCGCCTAGATGACATTTCTTCCCCATTCAGTGGTTTGGTCTGAACAGCTTTCTCTGTGACGTGTCTCTGCCCTCTGTTTGTGTCTGTCTACCATTCTCTGTCTGTATTTCTGTCCTATTTTCTCTCTCTCTCTGAAGTAAATGACTGTTACATACACAGTCAGTATTTGGACTATGTCCTACACAGAACGTGTATGGAACAGGGATGATGTCCCACACAGACTGTGTGGGTAACAGGGACTGTGTGTAAACACTGACTGTGCAAATGTTGACTGTGTGTGTAACAGTGACTGTGTTCTACACTGACTGTATATAACAGGGACTGTGTCCAAACACAGACCATGTGTTTTTCACAGACTGTGTCCTACCCTGACTGTGTGTAACGGAGAGCGTGTCCAAAAGTTGACTGTGTGTGTAACAGGGAATGTGTCCTACACTGATTGTGAGTGTAACAAGGGCTGTGTCCCGACTCTGACTGTGTGAGTAACTGGGATTGTGTTCAAAGACTTACTGTGTGTAACAGGGACCGTGTCCAACAGTAACTGTGTGTGTAAAAGGACTGTGACCTACACCGACTGTTGTGTATGACAGGGTCTGTGTCCTACACTGACTGCGTGTGTGTGAGACGGGGTCTGCGTCCTACACTGACTGTGTGCATAACAGGAATGGTGTCCTGTACTGACTGTGTGTGTAACAGGGTCTGCGTCCTACACTGACTGTTGTGTATGACAGGGTCTGTGTCCTACACTGACTGCGTGTATGCGAGACAGGGTCTGTGTCCTACACTGACTGCGTGTATGCGAGACAGGGTCTGTGTCCTACACTGACTGTGTGCATGACAGGAATGGTGTCCTGTACTGACTGTGTGTGTAACAGGGTCAGCGTCCTACACTGACTGTTGTGTATGACAGGGTCTGTGTCCTACACTGACTGCGTGTGTGTGAGACGGGGTCTGCGTCCTACACTGACTGTGTGCATAACAGGAATGGTGTCCTGTACTGACTGTGTGTGTAACAGGGTCTGCGTCCTACACTGACTGTTGAGTATGACAGGGTCTGTGTCCTACACTGACTGCGTGTATGCGAGACAGGGTCTGTGTCCTACACTGACTGTGTGCATGACAGGAATGGTGTCCTGTACGGACTGTGTGTGTAACAGGGTCAGCGTCCTACACTGACTATTGTGTATGACAGGGTCTGTGTCTTACACTGACTGCGTGTGTGTGAGACCGGGTCTGTGTCCTACATTGAATGTATGTGTAACAGAACACTGAAGATCCCGGTACTGTGTATGTAAGAAGATTCTAGCTCTGATTGTATAAATTGGAGGACTGTGTGTTGCAGGCTGGTTTACAACTGAGTAGGCCTGGGTCTTAGCACAGACTGATAGCTGGAAATGATTGCATCTTGCTGTGTGTCATGCTGGAACCCTGGGAATTTCCTTACAAATCAGCTCCAGGTTGTTCCAAATCCTATTTAAAATTTTCTCAGCATGGGTTTAATCTGGCAGCAAGGCCTGAACATGGGCCTCAGTGAATCCCAGTGGGACCACCCCCTAAATGTAACACTTCATATCAACAGTTTGCGATATGGAAATCAGGGCGTGCCATCAGTCTATGAAGACACATCATTCATAACATTAACGGCTGGTGCGAAGGAGCCAGAGCAGCTGGAGAGACAGAAACATTTCCCTGAAGGAAGCTGTAAGACGTTTATACCCCAAGATCCATCCTTCCACGGAGGTGGCTGAAAATGTCTGATATTGTCTGGAAACAAGCCTTCTCAAGACGTCCTTGTCTAATTAATTATGACGATCAGGTGCTTTTTAAAAAACTTTTACACCTTCATAAGGGTCATTATGATAGTCTTTTATACTCAAGTTTTGGGAAGTGGATTTGTCACTCCCCAACTTAGAGACACAGATCCTCCTGTCAATTATAATAAATATGTGGATTTTTAATGCAATCTGAAGACTTCATGAAAGCCACGATTAAAAAATCTGTTTAATCACCGAGGCAACGAAGTTGGGATAAGGAGAAGCAACGGCTGAATTATATCAAATTCAGAAGTCAACTTGGAGATGGGTATAGAAGGAGAGAAGTTATACCTACATGTTTATGTATTGGACATTCTAGGTTGAATAATTCCCTGCTCAGAATTAATATGCGTGTTACTGGCATTAGTAGCGAGTGCAGTTGCCAAGACACAGTGCAGCAGATATCGTATGAATGCAGTTCCTGTGAGATGCAAAAGAAAAGTTTAATAGCTCAATTGAGATCATTAGGTCAGACATAGTTTGTGAGGATGGAAAGTTTGTTAGGATGTCACTGCTATTGTAATGTAAGTAAGTGGGGATTTGACTTTCCGAAAAGCATTAGACCTGTTGATAGTATCTGTGATTTTTTTGGGGCAGGGCCTCTTTCTAATTTGCTGGGATTGAGACTGAAGAAATAATATACTCAGTGGTTACCTTATTAGATACCTGAGTGTATGTGGTCCCTTTTGCACATCACTGCTGTAATGTGTGGTTATTTGAGTTGCTGTCACCTTCCTGCCTGGCAATTTTCCTCTGACTTCTCTCATTAACAAGGTGTTTCGCCCTCAGAACTACTGCTGACTGCATGCTTTATGCTTTCCATGCCATTCTCTGTAAACTCTAGAGACTGATATGTGTGAAAATCCCATGAGGTCAGCAGTTTCTGAGATACACAAACTACCCCATCTGGCACCAACAATCATTCCACTGTCAAGGTCACAGACCACATTTTTTCCCCATTCTGATGTTTGGTCTCAACAACAATTGAGCCTCTTCTTCTTGTAAAGTTTAATGGTGGTTGACAGAACAACATAAGGTGCATTACCACCACCTATACATTTGGAGTGTAGAGCAAAGATTCAGGAAGTATACCCAGTAAAGTACCCCCCCATCCAAAAAAAAACAATATCAAAAAGTCTAATGCTCTTCAGAGAGTCAAATCCCCACTTACTTACATCACGAGAGCAGTGACATCCCAACAAATTTTCTGTGTTAATCTGTGTCTGTCCCAATTATCTCAATTGAGCAATTAGATATTTCTTTTGCACCTCACAGGAACTGCATTCATACGATATCTGCTGTACCGTTTTTTGACAAGTGTGCTCCCCACAGATGCCAATATTACGCATATTAATTCTGAGCAGGGAATTATTCAATCTAGAATGTCCAATATGTGAACGTGTGAGTATACCTTCTCTATTTTTATACCTATCTCCCAGTTGAGTTCCCACCATTCTCTGTATTTTATATGAATGCTGTCCAATCTTCCGCAATGCTGTCCTTTATTTTCCTTATCCCAAATTTATTGCCACGGTAATATAATAGATGTTTTAATTATGGCTTCCATCTCCCCTTATGCAAAGGCACAAATACATCTTTATTATTACATCATTATTTCTAGCAGTGATGAGACAGCCTACAGAGGAGAGGTTAACACCTTGACACCGTGCTGCCAAGATAATAAGCTCCCCCTCAATTTCAAAAAAAAAACAGAAGAACAGATCGTTGATTACAGGAGGAATGGAGACAGTCTCACTGCGATCACCATCAGTAGGACTGCAGCTGAGAAGGTGAGTAGTTTCAAGTTCCTCGGTATACACATCACCGAAGATTTCATCTGGACTGTACACACAGCTGTGTGGCAAAAAAAGCACAACAGCATCTCTTCCACCTCAGGCAACTGAGGAGGTTTGGCATGGGCCCCTAAATTCACAAGACCTTCTACACCACTGGTACAGGAACTACGCCAACCTTGATTGCTGGGCACCACAGAGAGTAGTACTGACAGCCCAGCACATCTGTGGATGTGAACTTCCCTCCATTGAGGACATTTACAACAGCAGGTGTGTAAAGAAGGCCTGGAAGATCATCGGGGACACCAGTCAGCCCAACCATTAACTGTTTCAGCTGCTTCCATATAGCAAACGGTACCACAGCATTAAAGCCAGGATCAACAGGCTGCAGGACAGCTTCTTTCTACAAGCCATTAGACTTAATAAATTCATGTGTCTGTACATTGCAAAAGAATCCATTTTCCAACGTAGCTTTGTATTTCAGCCCGGTATCCTATACACATATAACATCAGCTTTATTTTATTAATCTTCAATAAATTTCTTTAACTCTTGACCATTTGCTAACATGATTTCCCTCTCCGTTCCCTTCCCACTTTAGAGATCCATATAAGAATCGGATTTATGATCACTCACATATGTCACGAAACATATCTATCTAATCCCACCTTTCTCTGCTCCCTTCGTGATTCCCTTGTCCATACATCTGTCCCTCTAATCTCCCTCCTGGCACTTATCCCTGCAAGCAGCCTAAGTGTTACACCTGCCCACACACCTCCTCCCTCAGCTCTGTTCAGGGTCCCAAACAGTCCTTCCTGGTGAGGCTACACATTTCACTTGTGAATCTGCTCAGTTCGTCACTTATGTCTGGTGTTCCCCATGCGACCTCCTCTACAATGGTGGGACCTGTCCTAAATTGGGGGACCACTTTTGTTGAGCACCTCTGCACCACCTACCATTTGCCAAACATACACTTTAATTCCGATTCCCATTGTTGTTCCGACATGTCGGTCCATAGCCTCCTTTTATGCCCAGATGAGGCCACACTTCAGAGTGGAGGAGCAGGACCTTATATTTAATCTTGGTACCCTCTAACCCAAAGGCAATTTCTCCTCCCAGGGAAAAAAATCCCTTCAATCCTCAAGTCTTCCACTATTCCTCACTCTGACCTTTTACTTCTCACCTGCCTATTACTTCTCCCTAGGTACCCTCCTCCTTCCCTTTCTCCCATGGTCCACTCTCTTCTCCTATCAGATTCCTTCTTCTTCAGCCCCTGACCTTTCCCATCCACCTGGCTCACCTGTCACCTTCCAGCTAGTCTCTTTTCCCTCCCCCACCTTTCTATTCTAGCGTCTTCCCCTTCCTTCTCTGTCCTGATGGAAGGGTCTCAGCCTGAAATGTCGATTGTTCATTCTTTTCCATAGATGCTGCCTGACCTGCTGAGTTCCTCCAGTACTTTGTGTGTGTTGCCGTGAAATTTTTTTTTTTCTGGCAGCAGTATAATGCAATACATAAGATTACCACAATACTGTGCAAAAGTCTTAGGCACACTAACTATATAAATGTGCATAAGATTTTTGCACTGTACTGTTGTCACAAACAACAGTTTCCAGCATCAATCCCTTGTCGTAAAAGTCTATTTTTATTTTGAAAGCTCCGGGCGAGAAATCAGTGTGGTTGATTCTGTGGTACAATAATCACCTAGAAAGTACTGAAAATGTCCAGAACAATTCCCTTCCCTTCCTGTCAGGAGATATTTGGAAATAAATCTGCAAATGCTAGTGGTCTGAAATAAAAGCATAAAATGCTGGAAATACTCAGCAAATCAGGCAGCATCTGTGAGAAGAGAAAGAGTTAAATACTCTTCCTCAGAGTTGAGAAAGAGAAGGAAAAAGTAAGAAAGTTGGGGAGGCATTGTAAGGGTAGAGTTGGATTGTTGACAAACTTATTTGGTTGATAAGTTAATGATACCAGTTAGAATGAGAGTGAACAAATGTGAAACTGAAATATGAGTTACAGATGCTGGAAATCCCCAGTAGGCTAGATAGTGTCAGTGCAGAGAGAAACTGAGTTACTATTACAGACTGATAAACTACTTTGTGGGCCAAAGTGTGTGTACTGTGCTGTAGTTCTATGTTCTATGTTCTACAGCAGAACTGGCTAGTTTGGATACATTTTTGAGGCAAATGGAAGCTCAGGGTGAATTCCTGTAAACTGAACACAACTCACTCCATCTGTATTTGATTTCTCCAGTGTAGAGGAGACCACACAGAAGTTCCAACTGCACTATACAGGCTGGAAAAGAATGTTATTTGCTGCTTCATTTCACCATCCAGGGAATCAAACATTTGAAGAAAAAAAAGCCAGGTTTTGTTGAGGAAGATATAAATGAGAGGGGAGGAGACAGGAGAGTTAGTGGAGACTGAAAACTGAAAAGTGGATGGTCAGCTGGGAAGATCTAGAGGAGAGCGGAGGAGAAAGTCTATCTGGAATCTCGTCGATAATGGTGGAAATTCTGAAGGATGAACCATCCAACGTGAGCCTGATGGGATGAGATGTGAGAATTGAACGTGTTCTGTCTTTGATCTGCTTTAGATTTAAGGGGATCATTAGAGGCAGACAGGGGTCTTGTCGGACTGAGGAAAAGTTTTTAATTAGAGGCACAGCATAGTAACATGTCCTTCTGACCCAACAAGTCCATGTCACCCAATTACATTCATTGACCAGTTAACCTAATAACCAGCAACACGTCCAACACGCTGGAGGAACTGAGCAGGTCGGGCAGCATCCATGGAAACGAGCAGTTAATGTGTCGGGCCGAGATCCTATGTCAGGACTGAAGGGGAAGGGGGCAGGGTCCTATAAAGAATGTGGGAGGTGAGTGGGAAGGAGAAGGCTGGTAGGTGCCAGGTGAAAAACCAATTAGAGGAAAGATCAAGGGGGCAGGGGAGGGGAACCAGGGAGGGGATAAGCAGGAAAGGTGAAGAAGGAATGTAAGGGGAAAGCACTGTGTGTAGTAGAAGAAGGCGGAATCATGAGAGAGGTGATAGGCAGCTGGAGGAGGAGGCAGAATAGTTCTTTAAGGATCGTAGTTTCCCTTCTGCCATCATCAATGATGCCCTCACCCGCATCTCCTCCATTTCCCGCACTTTGGCCCTCACCCCATCCTCCTGTCACCACTACAGGGACCAAGTTCCCCTTGTCCTCACCTACCACCCCACTAGCCTCTGGATCCAGCACATTATCCTCTGCAACTTCCGCCACCTTCAACAGGACCCCACCACTAAGCGCATCTTTCTGTCTCTACCCCTCTCCACTTTCCCTAGGGATCGTTCCCTCCACTACTCCCTGGTCCATACGTCCCTCCCCACGGATCTCCCACCTGGCACTTATCCCTGCAAGCGTAAGTGCTACACCTCCCCTCTTACCACCATTCAGGGCCCCAAACAGTCCTTCCAGCTGAGGCAACACTTCACTTGTGAGTCTGTTGGGGTCATCTATTGCATCCGGTGCTCCTGGTGTGGCCTGCTCTACATTGGTGAGACCTAACACAGATTGGGGGGCCGCTTCATCAAGCAACTCCACTCTGTCGGTCACAACAGACAGAATCTCCTGGTTGCCAGCCACTTCAACTCTGCTTCACATTCCCATTCGGATATGTCCATACATGGCCTCCTCTACTGCCATGATGAGGCCAAACTCAGGTTGGAGGAGCAACACCTCATATACTGTCTGGGTAGTCTCCAGCCCCTTGACATGAACATTGAATTCTCCAAGTTCTGGTAATTCCCTCCCTCTCCCTTCCCTCATCCCAGTTTCACTCTGCCTCCTCCTCCAGCTGCCTATTACCTCTCTCATGATTTTGCCTTCTTCTACTACACATAGGCTTTCCCCTTACATTCCTTTGTCACTTTTCCTGCCTATCCCCTCCCTGCTTCCCCTCCCCCACCCCTTGATCTTTCCTCTGATTGGTTTTACACCTGGCACCCACCAGCCTTCTCCTTCCCACCCTTCCCCCCACCTTCTTTATGAGGCCCCTGCCCCGTCCTTCTTCAGTCCTGACGTAGTGTCTCGGCCCGAAACGTTGACTGCTCTCTTCTGTGGATGCTGCTCGACGTGCTGAGTTCCTCCAGCATGTCATATGTGTTGCGTTGACCACAGCATCTGCAGTGTACTTTGTGTTACAAACCTAATAACCAGTATGTCTTTGGACTGTGGGAGGAAACCGGAGCTCCCGGAGGAAACCTAGACAGTCACAGGGAAAACATACGAACTCGTTACAGATGGTGGTTGAGTTGAACCTTGGCTGCGGATGCTGTAATAGCGGTACACTAACCACCATGCTGCCATACCTCTCCCGAAGGGCAAATCAAGCTTAAGGACGAAGAAAATCTCTCAGAAGCACATTTGTGGAAAGTCTCAGTGTCCGAGCAAATACAGGAAAGGTGGAGAAATCCAAAAATTCAAAGTAAATTTTATTATCAAAGTATATATTTGTAACCACATACAACCCTGAGATTCATTCGACAGCGGAAGATTGTAACGTTGGAACAATGAGTTACAGGAGCAACCTCTTGGATGGAGGGAGGGAGAGGGAGAGGGAGAGGGAGAGGGAGAGGGAGAGGGAGAGGGAGAGGGAGAGGGAGGGAGAGGGAGAGAGAGAGGGAGAGAGAGAGAGAGAGAGAGAGAGAGAGACACCCGAGTGCTGGGTTATGGAGAGTAGTTTTGATGGATTCTAGATCAACATCTTTTTGGGGGGCTTTTGCTGTTGCTTGTGTGGTGGGGGGGATGGGTAGGTTGCTGCTTTGGCTGGCACAAGTGGGGAGTGTAAGGGTCAATGCCTCTGTTGCTGCTTGTGCAAGGGAGGGGGAGTGGGGGTTTTGGGATTCTGATGCTTCTATCATTCATTCTTCGGTGTTTCTGTTTTGTTGATCTCTGTGAACTGTAAGAATTTCAGGTTGTATGCTGTATACATTCTCTGATATTAAATTGAACCATTTTATTGGACTTGATCCATTTTCTTTTAAATCAATAGAATAGTAACTATTACTGGATCAGTGAAAGATGAATCAGAGTGCAGGCGACAACAAACTGCAAATGCGATAAATAATGAGAATGAAATAATGGGATGAGGAATTCTTAAGGTAAAATCATTGGTTTTAGGAACATTTCAGTGATGGGGCAAGTGAGTGTAGTTAACCCGTTTTATACAAGAGCCTGATAGTTGAGGGTAGTAACTGTTCTTGAGCCCGAGGGTGCGAGTCCTGAGGCTCTTGTGCCTTTTACCTGATGGCAGCTGCGAGAAGGGAGCTTGGCCTGGGTGGTTAGGATCTCTGGTGATGATAGTGAGAATGGAATGAATCCTTACAGAGGCAGGGTGGGAGTTAAAATAGTCAATATAGCTGTGTGCCTGGGGGATTGCAGTGAAAGAGGTTGAGACAGAGAGATCCAAAAAGGGATAAGATAAGTCAGGGACGGACCATGTGAAGGTGGGAGCTGGGTGAAAATTGGTAGCAAAAATAAATAAATATTTGAGATTTATAGGGGTGTAGGAAGCAGCACCTAGGTAGCTGTCAATGCACTCCTGAAAGATTTGGTAATAGGTCTCATATACAGATTGTTCCATGCAATGCAGGACAGGCAAGGCTTGGGCCTATGCATGGTCCCCTAGCTGCACCTTTTGATCTGGAGAAAGTGAGTGGGTTGATGAAGTTGGTCAATGTAAGAATGAATTTAGTCTGGTGAATCTGTGCTGCTGGAGTAGAACTACTTGATTCTCTGTTTAAGAGAGAACCAGAGATTCCTTGGCCCATCCTAATATGGGATAAAGGTATAGAGATTCTTGATGTTTATGGTAAAGAATCTGTTGGCACCCTTACATTGGAAACTCTCCATCAGAAGTGCCACGGATGTCTACGGGAAGGGACTGAACCTCCAATAAAAGAATGGAATCAAGACAAAGCAAATCATTTGTTGGGGCAGAAGAGGCAATGGGTCAGCCTGGACAGTCCTGTAAGGAGTTTGTACGTTCTCCCTGTGACCGTGTGGGTTTCCTCCTACAGTCCAAAGATGTGGTGGTCAGTAGGTTAATTGGTCATGATAAATTGTCCTGTGATTAGGCTGGGGTTAAATCAGGGGTTGCTGGGCAGTGCGGCTCGAAGGGGCGGAATGGCCTATTCCATGCAGTATCTTTATAACTTAAAAAAAAATAAAAGTCCTGATTGCAAGTCTTGACAGGAGGTAGAAGCTGTTGTGTGGGTTGGGCACTACATTGCTGTGGAGGTGAGATCTCAAAGAAAATGAGGTCTGTCGCTACTTGGCAGACAATGGCCTGAGGTTCAGAGGTAGGTTCTTGGTCCAGCAGGGGGTATGGAGAAGGGACTGAGAGATGATATTTAGCCTTTGTGAGATAGAAGTCAGTTCATTAAACCACATAAGCATCGAATTGAATTGACTTTATTTCTTATATCCTTCACATACATGAAGGAGTAAAAATCCTTACGTTACATCTCTGTCTAAATGTGCAATGTGCAATCATAGTAATTTATAATAAATAGAATATTCAATGCAACATGGAAGTACACGGAAATCAGTGTGAGTTCATCAGTTTGATGGCCTGGTGGAAGAAGCTGTCCTGGAGATGGCTGGTCCTGGCTTTTATGCTGTGGTACCGTTTCCTGGATGGTAGCAGCTGGCGATGGGTTTGATGCCAATATCCAGGTTGCACTTAATAAAAAGTGTGTTCCAAGTTCAAAAGGAGATGAGATAGACTGAGCAATAGAGGAGGAAAGTCTGAGATACTCAGTGTCACATTGTTAGTGGTGAAAATGTTTGGAATGTACAAGAGGCCAGAGTGAGAGAATCAGAAGCAGGGGAGGACGTTTCTGCTTAAAACCTTCCCAGAGTGATATGGAAATACCAAGAAACACAAGGTACTCTGGAACAGAAGATTCCAGGCACTCTGATATCTTCTGCTTTCTTGTACACCTGGCAATATGATTGTGCACAGCTCCAGTTACACTTAATAAGGATAAAGTGTTAAACACAGCTCCCGCTGGGCCTAATGCTCTTAGATTTGGAGTAATGGCTTGAATTCTCCATGATGGAGAGAGTGAAGAAGCTGGAAATTTTCAAACATACACTACACTTTCCTGGAGGGAGAGAGGAGGGGGAGAGAGAGGAGAGAGGAGAGAGGAGAGAGGAGAGAGGGAGAGGGAGAGAGAGAGGGAGAGGGAGGGAGGGAGGGAGAGAGAGAGAGAGAGAGAGAGAGAGAGAGAGAGAGAGAGAGAGAGGGAGAGAGAGAGAGAGAGAGAGAGAGAGAGAGAGAGAGAGAGAGAGAGAGAGAGAGAGAGAGAGAGAGAGAGAGAGAGAGAGAGAGAGAGATTATATCTGTTTTAATCTCTTTGCCTGTAATTTCTTTCAGAATAAACTGATTCAATCTATTAAGATTGCTCCATGTAAAGAGCAGAGTAAAATTTAAAAATAAGTGGGTAGGAAATGCTTGGATGGGTTTGAATGTTTATGGGGTGTGGAGGGAATTTGCCTGACTGGCTGAATGGTCTTTCTTGTCATAAATCTTCCAAAGCAATTGCAACCTCTAGGTGAACTTCAGCCTCCGCGTCGAGCTGGTTTGGTTTAAGAAGTCGAGTTGTTCCCTTTGTTCCTTTGTCTGTCATTTAATTCAAGGCTGGAAGACTTTGCCAGGGTACAGCACACTGACAGCCTTTGTAGCAACACACTGAACATTTGTAGAGTAAACTCTGACTTCCCTTTACTCTCTTCTTCCTACCCAAACACGTTTGCTATGTCTGAAACTGAGCTCTTAAGTGCTGAGAGCAGACAGTGTGGGAAGATCTTTGTGCAATCTTTTCACAATGTGAGTCTGGTGGGTGATCGCTACGGACAGAGTTTTTTTTATTGCTATCACCCTCGTTTCCAGGAAGATCATACATTTATAAGTTATGGTATTGGGGATGTACGTACCATTACACCTGTCAGTCTGGCTCACCCACTGTTTCCGAAATGCTGTGTTCTTGTTACTCACTACTAAGTATTCGGCTGCCACGTCGAACCCCACTTCCTGCTCACTTCCCACAAGAGATCGTGAGCTCAGAATGTGGAACTTTCTCGCAGCAGCAGCTAGTAATATTTGAACACCAGCAGTAGCGAGATTGTTGTGGATAGGTCAACATTGGGTGCCGTGGTAGCATAGTGGTTAGCGCCATGCTATTATAGCTCAGGGCATTCAGCGTTCAGAGTTTGGAGTTCAATTCTTCCTCTGGAAAGAGTCCCTGTACGTCCTGCCCGTGGAGTGTGTGGGCTTTCACCGGGTGTTCCAGTTTCCTCCTACAATCCAAAGATGTATCTGGTAGATGTACTGTATCCTGGACTTCTTAACAGAAAGGTAATTCTAAATTGTCCCATGATTAGGTTAGGGTTAAATTGGGGCATTGTTGGGTGGTACAGCTTGAAGGGCCGGAAGGGCTTAATCTGTGCCGTATGTCAATAAATAAATAAAATTGTGAGGCTTTAACTCTGTTTCTCCCCCCACAGATGCTGCCTGACCCATTATTCCTAACGTTTTCTGTTCTTTAGGGAATGTGTAACATCCAAGTTAAGGAAGCCCAAGGCAGTAGTTGGTGTCTCTTTCCTTCACCATTCCCTATTCCTGTTTCCCTCTCTCACCTTACCTCCTTAACTGCCCATCACCTTCCTCTGGTGCTCCTCTCCCTTCCCATTTTTCTATGGACTTATACCCTCCCCTATCAGATTCCCCCTCCTCCAGCCCTTTATCTCTTTCACCAATCAACTTCTCAGCTCTACTTCACCTCTCCTCCTCTCCCAGTTTCACCCATCACCTGCGGCCTTGTACTTCT
The DNA here is from genome assembly GCF_030144855.1 of Hypanus sabinus. NCBI lineage: Eukaryota > Metazoa > Chordata > Chondrichthyes > Myliobatiformes > Dasyatidae > Hypanus > Hypanus sabinus. The sequence goes on from NC_082721.1 coordinate 82,237,305, forward strand.
TCTTCCTCACCCCACCCTTTCTTACTCTGAACTCCCTTTCCTTTCCTGTCCTGACGAAGAGTCTCAGTCCAAAATGTCAGCTGTTTACTCTTTTCCATAGATGCTGCCCAGGCTGCTGAATTCCTCCAGCATTTTGTGTGCATTGCGGTTAGTGTCTCTACACCGGCGTTGGTACAGATGTTGATTTAACTCTGTAATCAATGGTCGTGTTTGCCCCATGACAGCTCAGTAACAGAGATGAAAACAACATTGGATACATCTCTACCGTTCAGGCAGTAAATGCTGTCTTAGACTGCCTTAAACTGGATGCTACACATTCCCCAAAGAACATAATCAGAATCACAAACTGATTTATTACCCATAATTTAAGATGTGAAATTTATTGTTTTGTGGCAAAATTTTAAAAATGAGAAACATGGGAAAACTGTCCTCACTGGGTTTCAACACCTCACTCTGTAACTGGATCCTACACTTCTTAACAGAAAGGCCACAGTCAGTCGGTGTGGGCAGCAGCATCTCTAGCCCCATTACACTGAGCACTGTGCCTCCCCAGAGTTGAGTGCATTGCCCACTGCTGATGCATGAGAACCGCAGGAGTTGGCTCAAACCCGTTATCAAGTTTGTGGATGACACCACAGTGGTTGGCCTCATCAACAATGATGAGTCAGAGTACAGAGAGGAAGTGGAGCGGCTGGTGGACTGGTGTGAGAACAACAATCAAAGTCTGAGCGTGGATGAGACCAAGGAAATTATTGTTGGCTTCAGGAAGGTGCAGATGAACCATCCTTCTCTGTGAATACATGGCTCCTTAAGTGCACCAAGTTCCTGGGAGTTCACATCACGAATGAGCTCCCCAGGTCCATAATATCACCTTCCTGAACAAGAAGGCCCAGCCTTCTAAGGAGATTGACGTAAATAAGGCTCCTCTCCCTCCACCCCAGCTTAACTGAATTTTACAGGAGCACCATTGAGAGTGTCCTAACAAGCTGCATCTCCATCTGGCATGGGAGCACCGAGCATTGGACCAGAAGTCCCCACAAAGGACTGTGAGGATGGCTGAGAGGATCATGGGGTCTCCCTACCATCCATCAGGGACATTTATCAGCAGCGCTGCATCCGCAGGGTCCATATTATTATCAAGGATCCCACCCATTCATCCAGCATCCTGACTTTTTACCATCTGACAGGAGATTCTGATGCATAAAAACAAGAATGGCCAGGATGGGAAGCAGATTCTTAGCTCAGGCCATTAGGCTCTGAACTCTCTGCCGCATTACATTCGCAGTGTCATCGGATTATTTATTTGTACCTTACAATATTTAGTTTATGCGCTTTGTTTATTTGTGTGTACCTCATTTGTAGACTTTATTCTTACTTCCCTAAGTTAATGTGTGTTATACAGTGCCTATCAAAAATATTCACTGCCTTGGAAGTTTTCATGTTTTATTGTTTTACAACAATGAAGCACAATGGATTTAATTTGGCTTTTTATGATACTGATCCACAGAAAAAGACTCTTTCATGTCAAAGAGAAAACAGATCTCTATAAAGTGATCTAAATTAATTACAAATGTAAAACACAACATAATTGATTGCATAAGAATTTATCCACTTTAATATGACACACAAAATCATCACTGCTGCAGACAATTGGTTTTAGAAGTCACATAATTAAATGGAAATCACCCATGTGCAGTCAAGGTGTTTCAGTTGATTGTAGTAAAAATACACCATATTGGAAAGTCCAACTGCTGGTGAGTCGGTATTTTGACAAAACTATACCATGAAGACAAAAGAACATGCCAAGCAACTCTTAAAAGTTTATTAAAAAACATAAGTCGGGAGATGGATATAAGAAAGTTTCCAAGTCACTGAATATCCCTCAGAGTACAGGTAAGTCAATCCTCAAGAAATTGAAAGAATATAACACAGCTGTGAATCTGCCAAGAGCAGGCCATCCTCAAAAATTGAGTCACCATGCAAGAAGGGGATTAGTGAGGGAGACCACCAAGAGACTTGTGACAATTCTGGAGGAGTTACAAGCTTAAGTGGCCAAGGTGGGAGAGACTGCGCATAAAACAACTGTTGCCCATGTGCTTCACCAGTTGCAGCTTTATGGGAGAGTGGCAAAGAGAAAATCACAGTTGAAAAAATCTCATGAAATCTTGGCTAGAGTTTCCAGAAGGCATGTGGGAGACACTGAAGTCAGCTGGAAGAAGGTTCTGTGGTCTGATGAGCTTTTTGGCCATCAGACTAAATTTATGAGTGGTGTAAGTCAAGCACGAGACATCATCAAAAACATACCATCCCTACCATGAAGCGTGGTGGTGGCTGCATCATGCAGTGGGGACGCTTCACTGCAGCAGGCCCTAGAAGGCTTGTGAAGGTAGAGGGTAAAATGAATACAGCAAAATACAGGGATTTCCTGGAGGAAAACCTGATGAAGTCCGTAAGAGAACTGTGACTTGGGAGAAGATCTGTTTTCTACCAAGGCAATGACCCCAAGTATAAAGCCAAAGCTACACAGGAATAGCTTAAAAGCAACAAAGTTAATGTCCTGGAGTGGCCAAGTCAGAGTGCAGATGTCAATCTAATTGAGAATTTGTGACTGGACTTGAAAAGGTCTGTTCACTCATGATCCCCATGTAATCTGACAGAGCTTGAGCAGTTTTGTAAAGAAGAAAGGGGAAAAATTGCAGTGTCCAGATGTGCAAAGCTGATGGAGACCTATCCAAACAGACTCAAGGCTGTAATTGCTGCTGAAGGTACATCTAGTAAATACTGACTTGAAGGGGGTGAGTAATTATGCAATCAATTATTTTGTGTTTAATAATTGTAATTAATTTAGACCAATTTGTAGAAATCTGTATTTACTTTGACTCTAACGAGTCTTTTCTATTGATCATTGTAAAAAAAACCAAATTAAATCCACTGTAAAGTAATAAAATATGAAAACTTCCAAGGAGGGTGAATACTTTTTATAGCCACTGGACGTGTGTCATAGTACTGTGTACGTTCGTACTACTGTGCTTCACAACCCTGTCTGGAGAAACATTGTCTCGTTTGATGATATACATGTAAATAGTTAAATGACAATAAACTTGACTTGAATAGATAGTGCAAAAAAAGGAATTACAAGGTTGTGTTCATGGACCATTCTGATGGCAGAGGGGAAAAAGCTCTTCCTGAATCATTGATTGTGGGCCTTCCTGTTTCCCTCTTCCCTAATAGCTGTAATAAGAATATTATTAAGACATGTCCCAGATGGTGAGGGTCCTTAATGATGGATGCTACTTTCTTGAGGCACTGCCTATTGAAGTTGTCCTTAATAGATGGGTGAGTGGGTAGGGAGTGACGGAGAGGTTGTTCCCATATTGGAGCTGGCTGAGTCTATAATGTTGGAAATACTCAGCAGACCTGGCAACTCCTGCAGAGAGAGGAACAAAGGTATCACCAATACTCCCGGTAATGTTGGTGCTAGGATAAACTCCAGATGTTTATGTGAAACCACAGTACATCCTGAGTTAGCAGGCAGTCGGCAGTGACTGAACGTTGGCATAGTAGTCAAAGGCCCTTTTACATAATAGTAAGTAATAGTCACTTGCTCATTTCCTCGTCTCTCTGAACATACCATTCTTGTCAAGGTCCTACCATTTCGCAGGCACTTGAATGACTGCATTCTTTGAGATGAAATGCCTTATGGCTGGGGAGCCTGACTGAGTGTGCTCATTATACAGTGAATATGTGATGAGCTCAGAATGTGTGAACCAACGACAGCTGAAGCTAGAGATGATGGAATGTGAGCCAGATCTAGCTGTGGTTCCTTTCCAGCTGTTCCTCTGCCAGATTTACATGATCTCCACTGTTAGAACGATGGGAAGTTTGACTCCAGCACAAAGATGATATTGTGATTGCAACCACACACTGTAACAGTGTGTAAAATGCTATTTAAGACCTGTCCCAAATGATCACTGTAACATTCCTCAGGGCCTTAAAATGGCATTCTGAGTTTTATACCCTATGTTCATGTCAAAACAAAGAGCGTTGGTCAAGGGTCCATAGTGAATGGTTTTACAGGAAGTGAACATCACACACTCTTGGGGCAATTCCTAACTCTCTGAGTGGAATGGTAATTTTACATCTCAGTCAAATATTATATTGTAGAGTGTAAGATTGAGGGATGACTAATCTCAGTTTTTTTTTGGTTGTAATTTGGGTTAAACCTTTAGCCTTTATACTGTATATATGACACACAGTAGTACGCAGATGGTCATAAGATATCTCTGGATTAACATAAATTCCAGGCAGATGGGCATGCATTCATGGGAAGAGACATTTTATTTAAAAGATAACACCCATGGGACCAGATAGTTAGTGAGATAGGATGAGAAAGAGTCCTCCTCCATAAGAGCAAATTGTTTGGGATTTCTAATAGATCATTGTAATACAGCTTACAAGAAGTTCAGAACTCTTTCCTTTGTACAGGGTTGAGCTGGCAATGGTGCATGTATGTTTCCAACTTTGACTAGCTTTAGGCACCAAGGCTCAACCTGACATGGGTTGTCACAATGCATCCTCAGCCTAACCACGTCAACCCAACCAATAGTTACTTTAATCATGAAACAAATTAGGAGAAGAAGCTGATATCTTGAAGTATTTTTGGAAAGGGAGCTGTGTACTTTTGCACACGTAATCTGGTTTGATGGTTTGGATTAAACCATTCAAGATTAAACCTTTCCTTGTCCTTCCTGTTTGATAATATAATGACTAAACTCTTCACCAGAACCCTGGTCTGTAATTAATTTTAAATTACAACAGAAAACAACTAGTTACTTGTCTGAAATGTTAGATTTCAATTTACTTACTAATGCACATCAAACAGGCCATTTCACCCATCAGTGTCGTGCTAGCACCCAGAGTAATCGCTCATTTCCTCTTATTTCCCTGTCTGCCTTACCTTCTCATTCACATTTCCATTCACGCCTCCCAATCCTCCTCTTGTCCACCTGCACTGCAGGTAATTGACCTAACAGCCTGACTTTGGGATTTGGAAGGGAAATGGAGTCCATTGAGAATTGCATGTGATCATATGGAGAAGGTGCAAGCCTTGCCCCTGCAGACTGGGTTGAATCCATGTCACCGGAGCCAGGCATCAGCTGCACTGTGAGATTCAGGGGCAGATTACCTTTGTAGGAGCTTCAGCCTCCCTCACAATCTAATCTGGTTTGTTATAAGATAATTAGACCATAAGACATAGGAGCAGAATTAGGCCATTTGGCCCATCGCGTCTGCTCTGCCATTCAATCATAACTGATCCTTTTCTCCCCTCCTCAGCCCCACTCCCCAGCCTTAATAAGACCGTTATCACTGACATAAATTGTGAAATTTACTATTTTGCAGGAGCAGTATATTGCAATACAGAATAATAAAACAATTACAAATTACAGAAAGAAGTATACATAACAAAATGAAATTCTGTTAGTTGTGACCATGCCTCCATGCCCACCTCTGTGCATACCTTCCATAAAGGACACGTTGCTGAATTTTGCCAGGGTTTTGTTGCCAGTTCCTCAGTGGTTCGCACACCCAGAAGGGAATAGACACTAGATGCCAGCTCGTTCAGCTTCGTTCCAGATCACAGGCAATATTTGTGATGGGTAGCAAGTTAATTTTTTGTTTTATTTAGAGATGCAGCACAAAATAGGCCCTTTGAGCCTGGCTGCCAGAAGCCAAACAGCCTAATCATAGGACAATTTGAAATGACCAATTAACCTACTAACTGATACGACTTTGAACTGTGTGAGGGTACAAGGAAACCAGAGGAAACTCATGGGCTCACGGAGAGGACATACAGGCTCTCTATAGATGATGCCGAAATTGAACTCTGAACTCTGAGCTGTACTAACCACAACGCTACAGTGGTGCCATTAATGGCTACTGCCAGTGATGTCCCCAACCCAGAGACTGAATCCTAAAAAAGATGCTGCATCCTGGCCTCTCTACCAGAGTTCATGAAAATCGTACACTAGGGGATGTAATCGATCAATCTCTTTGTGTTGAGATATCCTCTCCCAATCCCAGGGCCCGACTCAGCCAATAAATGAGGTGATTAGCTCAGCTTTTCTTCTGGGGAGACCAGCATTCTGTCATCCTACTGTTTACATGCTGGTGCCTCACTGAGCAAATACAAAACTTCATCCTTAGACTATGCTATCTTTGTCGGAATTCTGCACTCCATGAGATCGTGAACTCTGGTCCCTGTCCTGGCCTTTGAATGTAGCACCTGGTTCAGCTCCATCTGCCTCTATCATTTCCTGTGATCGAATCTCTGCCTGTTTAAACTTAAGAGATCTGAAGGGATGCTGGTCCATTCAGCTTGCTGCATGCAGGTACCATGCAAGGCCCTGAAATCTGTTCTTTTTTAAAAATTTCAGTTGTGTCCTTGCCTGCTTTACACTAGTTCTGTGATTTGTTTTATTGTTAGTGCTAGGATTGTCTGAATCAGGCTGGTATAGAGGATGGACGAGAACACAGGAGACCATATGGCCATAAGACAAAGGAGCAGAATTAGACTATTTGGCTTTTTAAGTCAAGTCTATTGTCATTTAACTATATACATTTATATAGAAACGAGACAACGTTTCTCTAAACCAGGGTGTAAAGCACAGTAGTGCACATAACACACTGTAACTTATGAAGGTTCGGATAAAATCTACAGATGAATCACACATAAATAGCAAACTAAAGTGCATTAATATTAAATACTGTAAGATATGGAACATTAACAAGTGACACTTCAAATATGATGTGGCAGGGAGCTTAGAAGTCTAATAACCTTGGGGAAGAAACAGTTTCTCATCCTGACCGTTCTTGTTTTTATGCATCGTAATCTCTCACCTGATTGTAGAAAGTCAGAGGATGATGGATGGGTGGGATCCTTAATAATAATAATAATAATAATAAGGGCCCTGCATATGCAGTGCTCCTGATAAATGTCTCCAATGGATGGTAGTGAGGCCCCTATGATACTTTCAGCTGTTCTCACAGTGCTTTGTAGGGATTTCTGGTCCAATGCTCAACTGCTTCCATACCTGATGGAGATGCAACTTGTCAGGATGCTCTCAATGGTGCTCTTGGAAACGCAGTTAATATGGGAAGGGAAGCCTTGCTTGCCTCAATCTTCTTAGGAAGTGGAGGTGCTGCTGTGCCTTCTTGTTCATGAAGGTGATATTAAGGGACCAGGTGAAGTCATCTGTGATGTGAACTCTCACGACCTTGGTGCACTTAACTCTCTCTGCAGAGGACCCATGTATTTGCAGAGGGGGATGGATTGTCTACACCATCCTGAAGTAAAAATGATTTCCTTTGTCTTCTCTACGTTCAGGCTTAGGTTGTTCTTCTCACACCGGTCCACCAGCCGCTGTACTTCTCTCTGTACTCTGTCTCGTCATGGTCCTTCACGACACGGTTCGAACTGGATCCCGATCACTGAGTCTGCTCCAACTTTCTGTCATTGTTGTTCCTCTTCATGCCTTGTGTCACTCTGGGCAACTTTTTTGCAGTTTCCTTAGCATTTGTCTGTTTTTTTATGAGGCTGAGTTGTTAGCTCAATGCCCAACCCAATACGGATGAAAAGTATGCAAGAGGCAGGCCAGATTCAAACCCAGGGCCGTTCACCTCAAAGTCCAGTGCAGTTGCCATTACACCACTGGCTGGCACTTTCCTGTCATGGCTGATTTATTTTCCCTCTCAACCCCATTCTCCTGCCTTCTCTCCATAACCTTTGATACTCGTACCAATCAACAACCTGTCAACCTCCACTTTAAATATACTCAATGACTTGGCCTCCACAGTCACCTGTGGCAATCAGTTCTACCCTTTGGGTAAAGAAATTCCTCCGCATCCCTGTCCTTGTGTTCTGAAGCCTTGCATAGACTCCTCCACTATAGGAAATATTCTCTCCATATCCACTCAATCTCGGCATTTCAATATCCGATATGTTTCAATGAGATTCCCCCTCATTCTCCAAAATTCCAGTAACTACAGGCCCAGTGCCATCAAATGTAGCTCATATGTTAAGCTATCATGCCCAGAATCATTCTTGTGAACCTCCTCTGGACCCGCTCCAATGCTGGCACATCCTTTTTTAGACAAGGAGCCCAAAACTGCTCACAATACTCCAAGTGTGGTCTGAACAATGCCTTACAAACCTCAGAATCTAAGACCATGGGTAACTGGAGGACAAGTCGGTCACTGGGTCCCTTGAGCTTGCTCCAACATTCATTAAGTACACAGATGATCTCCTTCAGTGCCACTATCCAGCTCTGTCCTCATTCAGTGCTTCCTTGTCTTTTTCTCTGTAGAACCTTCCCAGTAACCAGAATAAGTCTGAACTAAAACACCGTCTCCTCATGTAACTCAAAAATTTATCTGTGGAAAGGATGACACCTACAGTGCCAGGAAGACAGGGCCAGCTCAAAATTTCCTGATACTAAATTATTCCAAGCTCCATGCAAAGGGCCAGCTCAGCTGTCAGGATTTCAAGAGGAGGAGGTAATGAAACATAGGCCTGTAAGATAGAGGAGCAGAATTTGGCTACTTGGCCTATCTAGCCTGCTTTGTCATTCCATCATGGCTGATCTATTTTCCCTCTCAACCCCATTCTACTGCCTTCTCCCTGTGACACCCTTACTAATCAAAAACCTCTGCTTTAAATATACCCAATGACTTGATCTCCATAGTTGGAGGTAGTGATGAATTCGCATTATTCACCATCCTTTGGCTAAAGACATTTTTCCTCATTTCTGTTTAAAAGGGACATCCTTCTATTCTGAGGCATTGACTTCTGGCTCTAAACTTCTGCACCATAGGAAACATCCTCTGCACATCCAGTCTCTCTAGGCCTTTCAATATTCGATAGGTTTCAATGAGATCTCCTCTCATTCTTCTAAACTCCAGTGAGTACAGATACAGAGCCATAAAACGCACCCTTTCAATCCAGGATAATTCTGGTGAAGCAGACAAAATTGCTTGTGGTTTGATTCTGAGATTCTTTACTGTTTAGAATTTGTTGCACTGATTGCGAGGAGGGCTAGAGGTCAGAGAGTATGGTGTGACAATGTCTTGCCACTGGGACAAGCAGGGAGTCAAATGTGTGTGATGGAAAATACTGGTTCTTGGAGTAGACAGGGTGACTGAAGGGCTGAATGAGTACAGTTCCAGAATACCGATAGGTTTAAGGGAATGAATAGAGAGCATTGGTTGAGTTTGACATTTTGAAGGAGACTATCAGTGGGGTTACGTGGTTTTGAGGGAAGGATAGATGTGGAAGAGCCAAGGATAGAAGGAGGAACAACATCTACCACACAGGATTTGTTTCCAATAATCCCTGGTTATCTTCCACACCGAATGATACAGTCATGCACTCAGAACTCGGGAACAACACTGAACACTCCCAACAGGGTCCTCATTACAGGAACTGAAGAAATTCTGCCGATGCTGGAAATCCAGAGTAACACATGCAATATGCTGGAGGAACTTAGCAGATCAGGCAGCATCCATGGCGAGAAATAAAGTGTTAAGGATTGGGCTCAGACCCTTCATTAGAGGAAGGTTCTGAGAAAAGGTCTCAACCCAAAACACCAACTCTTTATATAAACTCTCTTGATAAAGAACTCTTTATGGTTTAAATGGTTCTATTTAATATCAGAGAATGTATTCAGTATAATATCTGAAATTCTTACTCTTCTCAGACATCCACAAAACAAGAAACCCCAAGAAAGAATGATATAAACATCAGAACCCTGAAGTACCCCCTTCCCCCCCAATGCACAAGCAGCAACAGCAGATTTGACCGTCTTCCACCCACCACTTGCACCAGAGCACTGGCACACCCCCACCTCCCCCACACACCATGCAAGCAATAAAAAAGAGACCTTGATCTAAGGTCCATCAAAAACAACAATCCATAACACTGCACTTCGGTATCTCAGACAGGCTCTCTTTGTCCATCGAGGGAGAAAGAAGAGTCACTCCTGCAGCATTGAGGGTGGAGGCCAGCAGCTCGCTGTTCTGATGATACAATCATCCATGTTGCTTCCCCAAGCCCCACAATTCAGGGGCTGACAGGCTCTCACCGTCCAGCAAGGCAGAGAGAGAGGGAGATCGCTTGAGTGCAGAGGCCTTCTTTGAGAGCAGCACACAATGCCGGCTGTCTCAATGTTTCAGTCTCCCACAATATTTTAACCGGCGAAATCAGCGAGGATATGGAGATTACAAAGTTCCAGGCTGAACATTCTGGAGAACCATAGTTTGAACTGCAGGTCATGGACTCTGACTGAATGCCAACCACCTTGAAAAGAAAAGAAAGACATAAGAGAAGAAGAAGCTGTTTCATAGACAAACTGGAAGTAGTCGCTTGGGTCTGCAAAATCCGCTGACACCATCTTCCCTTGCTCCTCCCACTGCTGCCTGACTTGCTGAGCCTTTCCATCTTATTTAAATTTTACAGATCTTCTACTAATGCTATTAGGGGATTTAGGCTTGCACCTTAGTCTCGAGGTAGTACAACCAAGTTAGAAAGGGACTTGGATCTGTACAATCCCAGCACTACCTGTGCATTCAGAATTGTTAGACTTATTGTCCTCCTGACATTCATTAAAGTAACAGATGGTCAGTCATTAATAAGCCTGCTTACTATGTGGTATACAGCACTGTGCAATAGTCTTCAGCTTGTATATAGCTAGAGCTTGCACCATACTGTATTTGTCAACATGGAGCGGATAGTGAGTTTGTAAATCTGGCAGGAGCAAAGGATGTTGGGAATGGTGAGGGTGGAATGCCATGGGAGGGGTGTGGGACAGCTGTCAGAGGAGTACCAGGGGCAGGAGGGGCTGGTGTAAAGTTTGATGTTCACAGCTATTCAGCTCGAAATGCCCACTGTATCTGTCCCTGAGAATAGTTTTTTGGTGTCCTTGATGACTGTAATGTCCATATGATGTGTGGGTAGTTGGGTGAAGTTGTCTGTACTTTGTTTGTTCAGGCAAGAAATTCCTAAAACTAGCCAGCTGTGTCTCAGTTCTTATCTATGTAAAGAACGGCTTCAACAGAACAGAAACTGCTTTCAGCAAGAAAAAGAAACTTAAAAATCTTGTTATACATTTATTGAACTCTGAAGTGACCGCCTTATCTGACCTTGTGAATAGTTTAGTGCTCTCCTTAATGTCTGTAAGATCCATAAACTGTTCTGTCTTCTGTTTGTTTGGGCACGAAGGTAATTATTTCAAAGGGGTTGAAGTTCAAGAAAAGATATTTTTAACAGATGTACAGGGACACACCTCCAATACTTATACAGTACTGTGCAAATGTCTTGGGCTCATATGTATATAGTGGGCAGCCTAAGACTTTTGCACAATACTGTATTTGTCAACATGGAGCAGGAGAGTGGGTCTGTAAATCTGTTGGGAACAAAGAACAAGGATGGAGGGGTGTAGAACAGGGGCGGGTTGTGTAGATACAACCATCCAGGGACACCAGGCAAAATATTTTGATTCCAAACAATTATCTTATTGATTATTAAAAGGATATTTTGCTTTGTATGGGTTGATCCCATGGTGGCTGTTTGTCTGTGGGGAGGACAAATTTGCTGTTTGTATACTACATACTTTGTTAATAAATGTACCTTGAATCTTGAATCTTTAAATTACAGTGTGTCTTTCTGGTGCTTCTTGTTCCCTCCCCTCTCCCCCTTTTCCCAACCATGATTCCCTTCTCCCCGAAATGTCAACTGTACTCTTTTCCATAGATGCTGCCTGGCCTCCTGAATTCCTTCAGCATTTTGTGTGTGTTGCTTTGAATTTCCAGCATCTACAAGATTTTCCCCTGGTCCTCTCTCCCTGCTCCCTTCCCACTCTCAGTCCACAATAGAGATCCATATCAGAATCAGGTTTATCATCACTTACATGTCATGAAATGTTTTTTTTTGCAGCATCAGTACAGTGCAAATGTAAAATTATTACAGTATGATGGGAAAGTCTTAAGCACCTAGATATATATATATATGCTGAAGACTTTTGCACAGTACTGTATTATGCCATTTAAGTGATTAAAGTAATTGTCCATAGGCATTTCCAGGAGAGAGATTGAGATCATCATTTAGGAGTTTTGATGGATGTTTTCTTTCCTGTAAACAAGATGATCCCGATAGCCAAAGCTGATTTCTGCACAAGGAGATCCAGACATCATTGATCTAGTAACATTCTAGTAAAGGGTGTTGGGGCGGAAAGTCGGGGCAGAAAGTCAGAGCGGAGGAGCTTTGGAGCCCGTCCACCTACATCAAGAGTGAGGTTCAATCGATCTAAGCATTGGAACGGTCAAGTATGGTCTGGAACGTGGCAGCGGCGGCCAGACCCAGAGTGTATTGAAGTGACAATTTAAACACCGATCTGGATGGATTGAAAAGGCTGGCTGCTGGGACCGGAGGAAACGTTTACTCTGCTCTGCTCTTCGCTGCACTGAGACTGAATGTGTGGGCCTGTTCTGGCTGCACCAGGCTTCATGCCTGCGAGCTCCATTATGTTTTGCTCCAAGCTTCATGTCCATGGACTCATTTTTCCTCTGAATGCTGTTATTTGCTTTAACAGTTTGCATGATGTGTGTGTGTGTGTGTGTGTGTTTTTTTCCTCTGCATATTCGATGTTTGTTGGTCTTTTTTTTAAAGGTTTTTTTTCGGGTTTCTTGTTTTATGGCAGCCTTTAAGGAGACGAATCTCAAGGTTGTATAATTTATATATGCTTTGATAATAAATGTATATTGAACATTGAAATTTGATGGAGTGAACAGCTGGGGAGTAACGGAAGCCAATAGAAGAGAGAAGACAATCCAGTAACCACTGACCCATTCTGCAGCCCAAAAACACTTCATTTTTAGTAACCAGATATGGAGTCTAACCATCAGATTCAACTGGTCAGATAACAAACCCAGTACCAATGCTCTACCACCAGGACATTGAATCAGTTATCAACCCCACTTCAAAACCCCAAGCCTCCTGTCCTTTTGTCAATCTAACTGTCAATCACAGAATCTGCTATCTGATTGGCCATCACTCTATTCAATCATAATAAGTAACTACCCCAACACAGATCTTTCCAACCAATTATAGTGTCTCTATTCTGTTAGTCCAACTATTCAGTGACACCCCCCTCTCTCTCAGCATTCTTCCCATTGTTACTGGGTGAATCTATAACAATGCTCACAGTGATCAATTCTTACTCTATTGCTCCCTTCTACCAAAGTGTTGTTCAGGGAAAATATTCTCATAGTTCAAAGTAAATTTATTATCAAAGTGCATATATGTCACCATATAAAACCCTGAGATTAATTTTCTTGTTGACATATTCAATAAATACATAATGGAATAATAACCATAATACAATCTATCAAAGAACCACTAACTTGGGTGTTTAACCAGTGTGCAAAACACAACAAACTATGTAATTACAAAAGAAAGTAATAATAAATAAGCAAGCAAGCAAGCAGGCATGAAATAGCAAGAACATGAAACAGAGGCCCTCAAATGAGTCCATTGGTTGTGGGAACACCTCAATGATGGGGCAAGTGAAGTTATCCCTCTGGTTCAAGAGCCTGATGGTTGACGAGTAATAACTGATCCTGAACCTGGTGGTGTGAGTCCTGAGGCTCCTGTACCACTTTCCTGATGGCAACAGTGAGAAGAGAGCATATCCTGTGTGGTGGGGGTCCCTGGGGGTATTGATAGGATAAATGCATGCAGTAATTTTCGACTGAGTTTGGGTGGGACTACAACCAGATGGTTAAGGGTGAAAGGTGGAAAGAGGGTTTGTGAGAGTGTGGATCAAGCTGCCAGCACAAGCGGTGCATGCAAGCTTGACTTTAATGTTTAAGAGAAGATTGGTTAGATACATGGATGGCAGGGGTATGGAGAGCAATAGTCCTGGTGCACATCTCCTGGTGGAGTAGGTGGCTTAAGTGGTTTGGCACAGACTAGATGGGCCAAAGAGTCTTTTGCTGTGCTGTGCTTTTCTATGAAGTACTAAATTCGAGAATACTGCTGTCTCTGAACTGTGCTGTGTTGTTTTTCCTGAGCTATCCTTCAGCAGTAACCTGGTGTTTAACAACCATGGAAACTTGCATCACTCAGTTGTTCATTTAGTCAATAAACTGCCACGCTTTAGAACCAGTAGCACAAGCTCCACAAAGTCTGCACAAAGTTGAATCAGAACCTTATTATAAGGGGTGTAAAGTAGGAATATATTCCATCTCAAGGGCACTTACTGCTAGCCAGCCACGAGATCAGGTTATCCTGGAGATGTTGGAGGTGCACTGTTTAAAGGTGTTCTCGGCATGTGAGCACACATCAATTGGTGTTAACTTGCCTGTGATTCTCCACTCCATTGTATATTACAGTTCATAAGATGCCCCAAGACCTGGTTGCAGAACTGGGCTTGACAATACCCTTTTAGTAATTGCTGTCATGCCTCTGGAAAGTAAGATGTTGGAGAGAAGTTCACTCACAGTGCTCCACAAAGAGGAGCTTCCTTCAGATGAGTCCAATTCTATTATGGTTACCTCAAGCTAGTCAACAGCCATAGGTTATCAGTTCCTTCATCCATTACTGCTTCCGGATCATTCTGAATAAGTTGGTCTCAAAATAAATCCACTTATTTCAGAAGCAATAGTTATTAACAGGAAGTTAATTGTAACCGAAACCAAAAGTTCACCTGTTCCAGCACACAAAACTATGTCTGTTCCTTTCAATTCTAGATCTTAAAATATTTCAAAGGCAAGTAAAATTTGTAATGTTCAAAGTTCAAAGTAAATTGTTTATTTTAAGTAAATATTTGTCACATTGATATTAATTTTCTTTCTGTCATTCAAAGTAGAACAAATATAATTGAATATATGAAAAACTACACACAAAGATTGACAAACAACCATTGTGCAAAAGAAGATAATCTGTGCAAAAATAAATAAAGAAATAATATCAAGAGCATAGAAACATAGAAACATAGAAAATAGGTGCAGGAGTAGGCCATTCGGCCCTTTGAGCCTGCACCGCCATTCAGTATGATCATGGCTGATCATCCAACTCAAAACACTGTACCTGCTTTCTCTCCATACCCCCTGATCCTTTTAGCCACAAGGGCCATATCTAACCTCCTCTTAAATATAGCCAATGAACTGGCCTCAGCTGTTTCCTGTGGCAGAGAATTCCACAGATTCACCACTCTCTGTGTGAAGAAGTTTTTCCTCATCTCAGTCCTAAAAGGCTTCCCCTTTATCCTTAAACTGTGACCCCTCGTTCTGGACTTCCCCAACATTGGAAACAATTTCCCTGCATCTAGCCTGTCCAATCCCTTTAGAATTTTATATGTTTCCATAAGATCCCCCCTCAATCTTCTAAATTCCAGTGAGTATAAGCCTAGTCGATCCAGTCTTTCTTCATATGAAAGTCCTGCCATCCCAGGAATCAATCTGGTGAACCTTCTTTGTACTCCCTCTATGGCAAGAATGTCTTTCCTCAGATTAGGGGACCAAAACTGCACACAATACTCTAGGTGCGGTCTCACCAAGGCCTTGTACAACTGCAGTAGAATCTCCCTGCTCCTGTACTCAAATCCTTTTGCTATGAATGCCAACATACCATTTGCCTTTTTCACCGCCTGCTGTACCTGCATGCCCACCTTCAATGACTGGTGTACAATGACACCCAGGTCTCGTTGCACCTTCCCTTTTCTTAATCGGCTACCATTCTGATAATAATCTGTTTTCTTGTTCTTGCAACCAAAGTGGATAACCTCACATTTATCCACATTAAATTGCATCTGCCCTGAATTTGCCCACTCACCTAACCTATCCAAGTCACCCTGCATCCTCTTAGCATCCTCCTCATAGCTAACACCGCCGCCCAGCTTCGTGTCATCTGCAAACTTGGAGATGCTGCATTTAATTCCCTCATCTAAATCATTAATATATATTGTAAACAACTGGGGTTCCAGCACTGAGCCTTGCGGTACCCCACTAATCACTGCCTGCCATTCTGAAAAGGTCCAGTTTACTCCCACTCTTTGCTTCCTGTCTGCCAACCAATTCTCCATCCACATCAATACCATACCCCCAATACCGTGTGCTTTATGTTTGCACACTAATCTCCTGTGTGGGACCTTGTCAAAAGCCTTTTGAAAATCTAAATATACCACATCCACTGGCTCTCCCCTATCCACTCTACTAGTTCCATCTTCAAAAAATTATTTAAGATTCATCAGACATGATTTTCCTTTCACAAATCCATGCTGACTTTGATGATTTCACCTCTTTCCAAATGTGCTGTTATCACATCTTTGATAACCGACTCTAGCATTTTCCCCACCACCGATGTCAGACTAACCGGTCTATAATTCCCTGGTTTTTCTCTCCCTCCTTTTTTAAAAAGTGGGGTTACATTAGCCACCCTCCAATCCTCAGGAACTAATCCAGAATCTAAGGAGTTTTGAAAAATGATCACTAATGCATCCACTATTTCTTGGGCCACTTCCTTAAGCACTCTGAGATGCAGACCATCTGGCCCTGGGGATTTATCTGCCTTTAATCCCTTCAATTTACCTAACACCACTTCCCTACTAACATGAGTTGAAAGTGAGTCTATAGGCTGTGGAATCAGTTCAGAGTTACGGTGAATGTAGTTATCTACCGTGGTTCAAGAGCCTGATGGCTGAAAGGTAATAGCTGTTCCTGACCATGGTGGTGTGAGACCTATGGTGGCAATGTTGAGAAGAGAGCATGACCTGGTGTTTGGCAGGGTCCTTGATGATGGATACTTCTTTCTTGTGGATACTCCTTGAAGATGTGCTCAATAGTTGGGAGGGCCTTACCTGTGATGGTCTGGGGTGTGTTTACCACATTTTGTCAGCTTTTCCAGTCGTGGTAGTTGGTGTTTCCATGCTAAGCCACGAGGCATCTGGTCAGGATATCCTTTGCTCTGCACCTGACGGTATGCATTCAGCAGTAATTGAAACAAGTTGACGCTTGGAATGGCGATCACCACAAAGTGAGCCAAAAGCAGAAAAAATTGCAACACCCACCTGCATTGTCTATTTTGATTCAATAACATTTGACAATTAGAAATTCTTCTTAGAAGCAATCAGTACACGTTGGCAGCAACATCTCTAGCTCCATCGCGCTGAGCACTGGTGCCCTCCTGGGACTGTTTGCTCAGCCTGCCGCTGTTCACACTGCTGATGTGTGACTGTATTGCTAGCTCCAGTTCAAATGGAATCGAGTTTGTTGATGACACAGCAGTGGTTGGCCTAATTGACAATGAAGGTGAGATGATGTACAGAGACGAAGTATAGCATCTGGTAGAACGGTGGGAGCACAACAATGTGAATAAGACCAAAAGGGTTATTGCGGACTTTAGGAAGGTGCAAGCTGACCACTGCTCTCTGCACGCAAGCAGCTCCTCTGTGGGGGGAGTTAGGAGCACCAAGCTGTGCACATAATGGATCTCACCTATTCCCTCAACAACACCTCTTTAGTCAAGAAAGCACAGTAAAGCCTCCACTTCCTGTAGAAATTGGGACAAGTCAGACAGTGTCCTAACCAGAAGCATCACCGTCTGGGTTGGGAATTGCATGGTTTTTGATTGCAAGTCCCCATAAAAGGATTACCAGGACTACTGAGAGGATCATATTTACCAGGAGCACTGCATATTCCAGGCCTCTAGTATTGTCAATGATGCCTCCCATCCATCCAACATTCTCTTTGATCTCAACCATCAGGCAGGGTGTACCATGGCATTAGGACAAGGATGGGAAATAGCTTCCCCTGCCAAGCTGTAAGACGACTGAACTTCCTGCCTCCACCCAGGTCCTACCACATGTGGTACCGTTGTATTGTTTACTTATGTCGCAAATACACCTTGTTCTCTGTTAATTTATTTGTAGTAATATTACTTCATGTGCTGTGTGTGTATTATGTGTACTGTGTTGCAGATCTTGGTCTGGAGGGATGTTGTTTCGTTTGCTGGTATACGTGTGTATGATAGGATGACAATAAACTGAGCTCGAAGCTTCCAATCTGAGCAATGAATAGGTAACTCTCTAGGAGTACAGGGGCAGAAGAATGGAGCAGCAGTTAGTACTGCCACTTCCCAGTTCCAGAGACCTGTGTTCAGTCCTGACCCTGCGTGTTTCCTGGTTTATTCCTGTGACTGGGATCACCGTATATAGTGAGGAAAAATTAGAATCGAGTTTAATATCAACCACATATATTGTGACATTTGTTTGTCTTTGCAGCAGCAATAGAATGCATTACGTAATAATAGAAAAAAAATTGAATGACAGTAAATATATATGTGTGTGTATGTGCATGTGTGTGTGTAAATAAAATATTTAAATTGAATAAGTAGAGCAAAAATAGAAATATAAAGTAGTGAGGTAGTGTTCGTGGGTTCAATGTCCAGTCAGAAATCAATGACAGAGGGGAAGAAGCTGTTCCTGAAGTGTGTGCCTTCAGGCTTCTGTACCTCCTTCCTGATTGAACCAATTCAATACTGAAAGGCCTAGATAGAGTGGACATGGAGAAGATGGTTCTCTTCGTGGGGAAGTCTAGGACCACACACAGCCTCAGAATACAAGGATAACCCTTTAGAACAGAGATATGGAATTCATTGACATGGATGACTGTGGAGGCCAAGTCATTGGGTATATTTAAAGCCAAAGTTGACAAATTAGCAAGGGTGTCCAAGGTTTTAGAAAAAAGGCAGGACAATGGAGTTGAGGGGGATAATAAATCAACCATGATGGGATGGCAGAGCAGACTCGATGGGCCAAATGGTCTAATTACGCTCCTACGTCTTGCGGTGAGCATTGATGAGTTGCTCAAAGGGCCTGTCCCAATGCTATGTGACCTATAATAGTAACGCTGATGCTGGCAGTAAACCAGCGATTGAACTTCGAGACATACGAGCCTGTAGACACTGCAAGATCAAGCAACAGATATTCAGCTGGCGGAACTGAGTGGGTTGAGCAGAATCTGTGCATGGAAAGGAACTTCTGATGTTTTGTGTCAAAACCCTGCATCATGACTGAGATCTGTCAGCCCCGACGCTGGGTTTTTACCGAAAACTTTGACGTTACTTCCTCCCACAGATGCTGCTCAGCCTGCTCAGTTCCTCCAGCAGACTATTTGTTACTCCAATGAATGAACTTGATCTGAGTGTGCATGGTTTATATTACACGGTGATGGATGGTTCTTTTCGTAGGGTAAGAGCATTAAAAGTCTGGAGAACATATCATCTGTGAGCTAACTAAATGGTGAATCAAGCGAGTTTGCTTAAAAACAAAAGCTCAAGCACCACATACAAAATGCCAGAGAAGCTCTGTAAGTCAGGCAGCAGCTACAGACAAGAATAAACAGTCACTGTTTTGGGCCGAAACTCTATATCAGGACTCCAGATAAAGGGTTTCAGCCCAAAACATTAGCTGTTTATTTGCCTTTGCAAATGCCACCTGAAGGGTCTCGGCTGAAACATTGACAGTTTATTCCTTTCCATAAATGCTGCCTTCCTATTAAAAGAGCTCTTTTGATTCCCGGTCCTAGTCAGTTTAATTCATTGATTGTTGGCCCAACGAATCAGTAGATAATGCATGAAAGATAAAATCCACTTTTTCACTGCTTTTCAGATCCTCTGCTCTCCGTCTGGTAGGGCTGAGGGTGTTCCGTGAGGCTTTGAGCAGAGGGTGCAGCCTTGAGTCTAGGGGCACAAGCCCATGTTTGACTCCGATTCTCACCAATCTCGCTGATTAAAGTACCGAGGAGGATTGAAATCAGTGAGGTAAGTGTGGAGGTTGAGCTGGTGTTCCATGCCATTCACCAGCCTCTCGCTGGCTGCTGCCCGAGAAAGGTGTTTGTGTGTGACCCTCTCCCTCCACCACTCCTTCCACCTTCCCCCCCGCCCCCACCCACACCCCCCCTTGCCCCCACACCTCCCTATCGTCCTCTCTCATTGCTCCTGAAGGAAGGTCTCTGCCTTTGGATGGTCTCAGCCCCCCTGGATGCTGGTGGGGGCTGGTGCTGGAGTCTTGGCCAGGACTGGCTGGCAGTTTGACGTGTTGTGGACTCTGCAGTTCGCATTACTCTGCTTTCTGGTCACTCCTTTTTGTTGCTATTTTGAGTGACTGTGAACCGGGGCGGGCTGCAAATAATGAACACTGAGCTGACATGAACTTGACTGGCCTCTTTCGATTGTGTGATCTATATTCTGTGTTTTATTGATTGTATAGTCTATTTGGACAATGTGTTTTTTTTGCACTGGGGTGGTTTGATATTTTCCTTTGGATGGGTTCCGTGGTTTTCCTTGTTTTGTGGCTGTCTGTGGGAAGGATGTATCACAGGGTTGTATACTGCATACATGCTTTAATAATAACTGTACTTCAAATCTTCCACTGCATTAAATGAAAGGCTGCTAAACCTACATTGCTCCTGCCGGTCTATTGTTTGTCTGTTGTTTATGATTAATGCAGTTCAGGGGAGTCAGTTCCCAAAAGGGACAGATCTAGTTTGTCTGTGCATCTGTGAACAGAGTGAGACTTTGCCCTTTAAATGAATCCACCTTTCAGCCCCTGACTGAGCGGTGTTTAATCAATAGCCAATTCACTGCAAAGCTCAGGCAATACTGAAGTTTTCCCAACAGGGAAAACAGAATTCAGTAATTGAAGTCACACTGAAAAATATAATCCCCCCCCCCCCCCCCCCGCTTTCCTGTGCCAATTTAGACACTGCTCCTTTTAAATAGACCGAGTTCCACGCAAAGGGCTTCTTTTCACTCAGAGCGATGAAAATGTTGAACAGAAAGTCTGGTGTGGGAAGGAGCTTTAAGCAGGAAAGGCCCGCAGCAAGGAGAACTTACATCTGGCTGGCTTATGTTGCCCTCTGATCCTTATGTGGGTGGAGGAGGGGTGGCTTTCCCTCAACCATGTGCACTTTATTCACAGATGTTAAAAAAATTCATTCTCAGGGGACTCTTAAATGACTAAAGGCATGATTTCTGAGGTGAATAGACCCGGATGTTCAACCCACAGTCTCCGCTGGCTTAAAGATCAGTACCCGAGGTACTGCTGTTCTTCGCACTGTTGTCAGGTTACTGGTTATAATGTCGCCTGGTTGCTCCTGAAGTTCTGGTGCTGTGAGTCACATTGGTAACATAAAAGTGAGCACTGCAGGACATCGAGTTCGCAAGCTGCAACGCTGTCACCCCGGTAAGGGGCAGAGGAGGGAGAAACGAAGAGGCAGTGGGGCTGGGAGAGACCTCACTCATGCTATGAGCTGCCATGCATTTTCCACATTCCAGAAGACAATAAATGGGTAACTCTTGTCTCCCATCTCTAGATCCCGCATTGACTGCCTTCTCCTTTGTAATTTTTATTCTGACTTATCATGGACCATCAGCTGTCTGAGAATTCACTGCGGTGATAGTTAACTAGAAATCAAGTCACTCAACATTCCTGCTTTATCTCCTACATAAAATGCAGAAAGAACTCAGCAAGTCAGGTAGCAGCTGTGAAAAAGAATAAAATGTCAATGTTTTGTGCTGGGACCATTTAACGACTCAATAGGTACATTTAATGTCAGAGAAATGTGTACAATTTACATCCTAAAATTCTTTTTCTTTGCAGACATCCACAAAAACAGAGGAGTGCCCCGAAGAATGAATGACAGCTAAACATTAGAACCCCAAAGCCCCGCAGCTCCCCCCTCCCACGCATAAGCAGCGGCAAGACTGCAGACTCTTTATTGATTTCCATAGATTTTGCCTGATGACTTCCCTCAGCATTTTAATTTACTTATTCACGGAGATACAGCGCGGAACAGGCCCTTCGAGCCACACCACCCAGCAAGCTCCCAATTTAATCCCAGCCTAATCATGGGACAGTTTACAATGACCAATTAACCTATCATCTTCGCACTATGGGAGGAAACAGGTTCACCTGGAGGAAACCCATGTGGTCACAGATAGAATGTGCAAGCTCCTTACAGGCAGCAGTGGGAAATGAACCCAGATTGTCTGTACAGTGAAGCGTTGTGCTAATCACTACATTACTGTGCCACCCCAATATTAATATAGATAACAAACAGCAGCACCGATCCCTGTGGACACCATTAGTCACAAGCCTCCAGTCAGAGAGGCAACAATTATGCTTTATATCTTAGGCTTATCACTGAGACCACTCGCCAAACCAGACAAGCCAGAAAAAAAACCAAGTGACACACTAAAGAATCTGCAAACATCATGTTGTTTCTAATTTACACTGTTCGGCCAGTGACCTTGGTGAATCACCAACTCCTAGGATCTACAGTTATGTGCATGAGGGAGTCAACAGGTTTCTTGGTGCCTATTTAAAAATAAAATGATTATGTAACCACAATGTAATGAACAAGTTCACTCTAAGCATGCATCCTACCCAGGAATATTTCCACCATAAATCAATAAGCTGTTCAAAGTTCAAAGTGAATTTTATTATCAGAGTTCATATATGTCAGCACATACAACCCCTAGATTCATTTCCCTGTGGCCATACTCCGTAAATCTATAGAATAGTAACTATAAAGGGAAGAGTGCAGAAGACAACAAACTTGTGCAAATGCAAATATAAATAAATAGCAATAGGCAATGAAAGTATGAAATAATGAGATAAAGAGTCCTTAAAGTGAGATACAACACACACAAAATGCTGGTGGAACACAGCAGGCCAGGCAGCATCTATAGGGAGAAGCACTGTCGACGTTTTGGGCCGAGACCCTTCATCAGGATAGACTGTGAGATCATTGGTTGTGCGAACATCTCAATGGATGGGCAAGTGAGTGTAGTTATCCCCTTTTGTTCAAGAGCCTGATGGTTGTGAGGTAGTAACTGTTCTTGAACCTGGTGGTGTGAGTCCTGAGGCTCACCTGTACCTTCTATCTGATGGCAGCAGTGAGAAGAGCATGGCCTGGATGGTGAGGATCTCAAATGATAGATGCAGCTTCCTTTGACAACGTTTCATACAGATGTACTCAATGTTTCCTTATGACTTGATTACAATGAAGGAAACAGCCCTATTTTGTGTGAACATTGGATTAAACTTTGGTTCTTATTTCCCTGCTGATGGAATGAGCTGATGACTTACGCAGTTTAAAACATCACAATTTCTGCAAAGTTACTTTTTTATGAAGGCAAAGAACAGATGAATCAACCTCAATGATGCATTTTGTGCAGACACCACACCAATGCTGTTGTGTGCTATCCATATCCTTCCTACCTTTCTAATGGGCATCTCTGACAATGGGAGTTCTCTAGATGCCCACCCCCCCCAAATCACTTGGCCCTGAAATATTAATTAAATGACTGCAGTGGAACCAAAGCCTATGGTAAAATGAATTGCTGGCTGCAGCATGACCTAGTTCTTTACCTCATCATTTCATGTTCATTATATTTATTTATTTATTTTTATGAATAGTCACTTTAGTTAATTATTTATTTTTATTTAAAAATAATTTTTATTTGCAATTGCAATTGTGGTTGTGTTCGGCATTGATAGCAGTGATGGTACTGGGTTCATTGTCTGCAAAACCCTACAATCAATAAACACACACAAAATGCTGGTGGAACACAGCAGGCCAGGCAGCATCTATAAGGAGAAGCGCTGATGACGTTTCGGGCCTAGACCCTTCGTCAGGACTAACCGAAAGGAAAGATAGAAAGAGATTTGAAAGTAGTGGGGGGGGGGGGGAATGCAAAATGATAGGAGAAGACCGGAGGGGGTGAGATTAAGCTAAGAGCTGGAAAGGTGATTGGCGAAAGTGATACAGAGCTGGATAAGGGAAAGGATCATGGGACGGGAGGCCTCAGGAGAAAGAAAGTGGGGGAGAGCACAGAGGGAGATGGAGATCAGGCAAACAACTAAATATGTCAGGGATGGGGTAAGAAGGGGAGAAGGGGCATTAACAGAAGTTAGAGAAGTCAATGTTCATGCCATCAGGTTGGAGGCTACCCAGCCGGTATATAAGGTGTTGTTCCTCCAACCTGAGTTTGGATTCATTTTGACAATAGAGGAGGCCATGGATAGACATATCAGAATGGGAATGGGACGTGGAATTAAAATGTATGGCCACTGGGAGATCCTGCTTTTTCTGGTGGACTGAGCGTAGGTGTTCAGCGAAACGGTCTCCCAGTCTGCGTCAGGTCTCACCAATATATAAAAGGCCACACTGGGAGCACCGGAGGCAGTGTACCACACCAGCCGACTCACAGGTGAAGTGTCGCCTCACCTGGAAGGACTGTCTGGGGCCCTGAGTTGTGGTGAGGGAGGAAGTGTAAGGGCAGGTGTAGCTCTTGTTCCATTTACAAGAAAAAGTGCCAGGTGGGAGATCGGTGGGAAGGGATGGGAGGGTCGAGTGGACAAGGGAGTCGTGTAGGGAGCGATCCCTGCGAAAAGCAGAAGGGGGGGGGAAGGGAAAAATGTGTTTGGTAGTGGGATCCCGTTGGAGGTGGCGGAAGTTACGGAGAATTATACGTTGGACCTGGAGGCTGGTGGGGTGGTAGGTAAGGACAAGGGGAACCCTATCTCGAGTGGGGTGGCGGGTGGATGGGGTGAGGGCAGATGTGCGGGAAATGGGAGAGATGCGTTTGAGAGCAGAGTTGATGGTGGATGAAGGGAAGCCCCTTTGTTTAAAAAAGGAAGACATCTCATTCGTCCTGGAAAGAAAAACCTCATCCTGAGAGCAGATGCAGCGGAGACGGAGGAATTGTGAGAAGGGGATAGCCTTTTTGCAAGAGACAGGGTGAGAAGAGGAATAGTCCAGGTAGCTGTGAGAGTCTGTAGGCTTATAGTAGATATCAGTAGGTAGGCCGTCTCCAGAGATGGAGACAGAAAGGGGATGGAGGTGTCGGAAATGGGCCAGGTAAACTTGAGGGCAGGGTGAAAGTTGGAGGCAAAGTTAATGAAGTCGACGAGCTCAGCATGTGTGCAAGAGGCAGCACCAATGCAGTTGTCGATGTAGCGAAGGAAAAGAGGGGGATGGATACTGGTGTAGACTTGGAACATGGACTGTTCCACAAAGCCAACAAAAAGGCAGGCATAACTGGGACCCATACGGGTCCCCATGGCTACACCCTTGGTTTGGAGGAAGTGGGAGGAGCCAAAGGAGAAATTATTGAGCGTAAGAACTAATTCTGTTAACCAGAGGAGAGTGGTGGTAGAGGGGAATTGGTTAGGAATTGGTCTCTCACAGCTACCTGGACTATTCCTCTTCCCACCCTGTCTCCTTCGTCCACCTTCGTCCACCATCAACTTTGCTCTCAAACGCATCTCTACCATTTCCCGCACATCTGCCCTCACCCCATCCACCCGCCACCCCACTCGGGATAGGGTTCCCCTTGTCCTTACCTACCACCCCACCAGCCTCCAGGTCCAACATATAATTCTCTGTAACTTCTGCCTCCTCCAACAGGACTCCCGGTGTGGCCTTTTATATATTGGTGAGACCTGACACAGACTGGGAGACCGTTTTGCTGAACACCTACGCTCGGTCCGCCAAAAAAAGCAGGATCTCCCAGTGGCCATACATTTTAATTCCACGTCCCATTCCCATTCTGATATGTCTATCCATGGCCTCCTCTATTGTCAAAATGAATCCAAACTCAGGTTGGAGGAACAACACCTTATATACCGGCTGGGTAGCCTCCAACCTGATGGCGTGAACATTGACTTCTCTAACTTCCGTTAATGCCCCTCCTCCCCTTCTTACCCCATCCCTGACATATTTAGTTGTTTGCCTGTTCTCCATCGCCCCTTCTCTTTCTCCTGAGGCCTCCCGTCCCATGATCCTTTCCCTTCTCCAGCTCTGCATCACTTTCGCCAATCACCTTTCCAGCTCTTAGCTTCATCCCACTCCCTCCGGTCTTCTCCTATCATTTCGCATTTCCCCCTCCCCCCACTACTTATAAATCTCTTACTATCTTTCCTTTCGGTTAGTCCTGACGAAGGGTCTCGGCAGGAAACGTCGACAGCGCTTCTCCCTATAGATGCTGCCTGGCCTACTATGTTCCACCAGCATTTTGTGTGTGTTGTTTGAATTTCCAGCATCTGCAGATTTCCTCGTGTTTGTTCCTACAATCAATAGGAGGTTTTAAGCTCTAACTGATATAGGTATCTATGGGTGCCCTCACTATAGGGAGGTTGTACCTTATCAACGTATTCTTCAGTTCTGAAAAAGGGTCTTGACCAGAAATGTCAACTGTTTCTTCATTTCCATAGATGCTGCTCTAGTATCCAAGGCATCTTCAAGGAAAGGGTGCCTCAGAAAAGTGACGTCTATCATTAAGGACCCCCACCATCCAAGATGTGCCCTCTTCTCATTGCTACCATCAGACAGGAGATACAGAAGCTTGAAGGCACACACTCCGTGATCCAGGAACAGCTTCTCCCCCCGCCATCTAATTTCTGAATGGGCATTGAAGCCGTGAATACTATCTCACCTTTTTATTATTTATTTTTTGCACTAATTTGAATTAACTATTTGATACACATATGTATATTTACTGTAATTGATTATTTTTTTCTCTCTATCATGTATTGCACTATACTGCTGCTGCTCAGTTAACAAATTTCATGACATGCTAGTGATATTAAACCTGATTCTGATTCTGATCTGCTGAGCTCCTCCAGCATTTTGTGTGAGTTGCTTTGGATTTCCAGTATCTGCAGAGTTTGTTGTGTTCCTCAAAGGATAACTTCCTTCCCTATCTAAACACTGCAACAATGTCCAGCTGCCAATAGCAACTATTTCAGTCGTGAAATCCCCCTCTCTACCAAGGAGGTGATGCTTCCTGTGGATTAAACAGTTTATTTTATTTTTAGTGATACACATTTCAACAAATAGTTCTTCACACGTATTTAACATTCACAGAGGATTTCTGATTTATAAAATATTTATAAACTACAAATGATTTCCAAAAACAGGCAAGTTCTTATGAACTAAAACCATGTTAGCCTAGCAGTTAGTGCAATACTATTTCAGCTCAGAGCGTCGGAGTTTGGAGTTCAATTCCGGTGTCCCCTGTAAGGAGTTTGTACACCCTCTCCCGGAATGCGTGGGTTTCCTCCGGATGGTCTGGTTTCCTCCCTCAATCCAAAGACGTTCCATTCGGTAGATTAATTGGTCATTGTAACTTGTCCTGTGATTAGGCTGGGGTTGAATAAGCAGTAGGGGCGGGGGTTGCTAAGGTGGTGTAGCTTGAAGGGTGAAAAGGACATATTCCTCACTGTATCTCCTTTTTTAAAAAAAATGTAAGGACTTTCAAATGCAAAAGTCGTCCATCAGAGAAACCAAAGATTGAGGAATAAATTCCAGTTCTTCTCTGTCACCGTGTATTTCTGTCTTCCTTCTTGTCTTTCTTAACAATCCCCAGTGAATTCAGATATTTACTGTATACTGTTTTGTACTAGTTGATGTTACCTGCATGTGATATTTATCAGATGCCTTTGCTGGGACAAAATAATTCACACAGATGGTCTAAAGGCTTTTGTGGACGGAGATCCCAGACACCTGAAAGTACTGCTGTGAGGGCTGACTCTCTGGGCACATAAATATACTAACTATTGATTGATCAACTATACCCATGAATGTATTTGACTGACAAAGTGATAGATTAGATTAGATCCAACTTTATTGTCATTGCGCCGAGTACAGATTCAAAGCCAAATGAAATGCAGTTAGCATCTAACCAGAAATGCAAAGAACAGTGTTATTTAAAAATAACTGAGAATAAAAAGTAAGTGCTACAGCACATAGTATAAAAGTACTTAGACAGTACAATATGGGTGCAATACTGCTTAGTGCTGTGACATGATGTTCAGCAGGGTCACAGCCTCAGGGAATAAGCTTTTCCTGAGCCTGCTGGTGCGGGAGTAGAGGCTCCTGTAGCGCCTACCGGATGGGAGGAGAGTAAAAAGTCGATGGTTAGGGTGAGATGCAACCTTGATAATGCTTTTCGCCCTGCCCAAGCAGTGTTTATGGTAGATGTTCTCAATGGTGGGCAATTGGGTGCCAATAATCTACTGGGCAGTTTTCACCAAATACTGAAGTGCTTTGTGGTCCGATATGGGACAATTTCCATACTGTACTGAGTTGCAGTTAGTGAGTATGCTCTCAGCAGTATAGCAGTAAGTCAAGTCTGCTCTGCAAGATTCTGGGAATTCAGCCACAATGGTGCAATAAATTAGCTTCCTTGAACTCAGTTACAGTGGTACAATAAATTAACCAGTGTAGTCTAATTTCATGCAAGCCAGTTAGCATAACCTCCTTGTCTTACGTTGATTGAATATGGACCTATAGCATCTCCTTGTTTATGTGTTTACAACAAGAAGCTGAGCAAGGATTATTGGTTAGAAGTTTCACTTTGCCACAAACAACTCTAGCCCTTTGGAAAGGTCATTTTGCTGTGTTTGAAAGCTGAGGTTCATAATAAGCCTGTTGGGGCCAGGAAAGTGAACATCCATCACACAGCTAGTATCTAGTTGTTGGTGTGCAGTCACTTTCTTGGGCTTGTTGTGTGGCACAAGTGCTTCTACAGTGCTATTAAGGAGGAAGTTCCAAAATTTGGATCCAGTGAAACAGTACTTATCTCCTTATTTAAGAAAATAAGAGAAAGTGTCAGAAAGTGTTCAGATTGCTTTAGACTAGTACCTTTAGTTGATGGGTTGTCATAAGAGGAAAGATTCAGCCTAGGCTTGTGTTCATTCATAATTAGAAAACTGAGAGGATACTTGCTTAACACAAATAAGATCCTGAGGATGGATGTAGGTCAGGAGTTCCCTACCTTTTTTATGCCATGGACCCCAAATTGGGAACCCCTGATGTAGATTGAGTCTAGAACCCTGTTTTAAGATAAGGACTCACAATTTTAAAATGAAAATTCATCCATTTAAACTAGACGCAAATCAATTTTTCCTGAGGGGTGTGAGTCTTTGGCACTTCCTTCTTTAAGGAACAGTTGAAGCAAGGTCTTCAAGCATGTTTAAGGTAGAGATAAATGAAGATTTCATTAACAATTGGGTAAAATGTTACTGTGGGTTGATCGGAATGCAGAGTTGAGGTTATGATCAGATCAGCAGTGTTCTTATTGAAAGGTACAGCAAGTTTGAGTGCTACTAATCCATTTGACTGTATGCAATTACTACAAGTGGTTGGGATATATGAGGTATCCAGGGAGGGGTGGCACCTCTGGTGAAGGGGCTCATCTGTGTCAATTCTGGGGCAGCTCACTCACCTTTGATCCCCACTAGACACTCAACCTGTGGCTCCAAGTAGCTGTTTGCATGCGACAGCGGCCGCACCCAGTACACCACTTTGGCAGGCAGGCACAGAATACATCAACATAGTCAACTGCAAACAGAGAATACGCCAGTTTGTAAAGCTTGTTCTACTACTGGCCGAGAGAGTGGAACTGCCTCAGTGCAATGATTTTTCCATTTTAAAAGCTCCCCCACACAGAGAGAGATACGATGGACAACCACTACTGCAAATGGTGAAAAGTAAATTGACAGAGGGTGCATGGGAAAAATACAATTGTCTTTTTCATCTATATGAGACAGTCTGCAGATGCTGGAAATCCAGAGCAACACACACATAACGCTGGAGGATCTCAGCAGGTCAGGCAGCATCTTTGGAAAAGAGTGAACAATCGATGTTTTGGGCTGAGACCCTTCTTCAGGACTGAGAAGAAAGGGGGAGGATAACTGAATTAAAAAGTGGGAGAGGGGAAAGAGCCTAGCTGGAAGGTGATAGGTGAAGCCAGGTGGGTGAGAAAGGTCAAGAAGGAGAAAAAAGATTCTGATAGGAGAGGAGGGTGGACCAGACGAGAAAGGGAAGGAGAATGGGGACCTAGGGGGAAGTTTTAGATAGGTGAGAAGAAGATAAAGGTCAGAGTGGAGAATAGAGGAAGAGGGTTGGGATTTGTTCTCCAAATGGAGAAATGTCATCAGGTTGGAGGCTACCCAGATGGAATATAAGGTGTTGCTCCTCTACCCTGAGGGTGGCCTCATCATGGCACAAGAGGAGGTCAAGTCATAACAGAAATGGGAATAGGAATTAAAATGCTTGGCCAAAGGGAAGTCATGCTTGTGGTGGATGGAGCAGAGGTGGTCGATGAATTGGGTCCCCCAGTTTACAGTGGGTCTCACCAATGTGCAGAAGACCACATCGGGAACGCCGGACACAACAAATGACCCCAGCAGATCTGCAGGTGAAGTGTTGCCTCACCTGGAAGGACTATTTGGGGCTTGGAAGGGAGGCAAAGGAGGAAGTGTATGGGTAGGTGCAGGTGTAGCATTTAGATTGCTTTCTGGGATAAGTGCCTGGAGGAGATTAGTAGTGAGAGACAAATGGACAGGGGAACTGCGGAAGGGGCGATCTCTGCGGAAAGCTGAGGAAGGGGGAGGTAAAGGTATGTTTAGTCTTTTTCATATCTTTGAGGATGAAGATCTTTGATCATGAAACATACCCCTGATTGATACAAATTAATTTTTTTGTACTGTAGGGGGAGAAAGATCCAAAACATTATACAGGAATAGAATGTAATTCACAAAAGAATTAATCAGACAGCTTGTTTCCTGTTTCCCAATATGTCGTACTGTCATATAGAGCCATTATATAACAGGATGTGCAACACAACATCAGAAAAAGCAATTTTACTGCCTCCCACCAGGCATTGTAAATAAAGTGTCATTGTTTTGGATTGCATTTAGAATAGCAGCCGGAGGACAGCTTAAACGTACCATGCTCTTTAAACTGGGGTTTTAGTGTGCTTGAACATTATGAAACATAACAGTACTACAGGATTCTACAGTCGGCTGAATGATTAAAATTTCAACAGAGAATGACTATATTTGGTTACAGGGAGGCAGTAGTTTTAGAACCATTGAATGGTTACATTTCAGTTTCCTTCCACAAACTGCATTAAAAAAAAACAGTATTTCCACAAGTCGCTTCTAATTCTTTTTCCCTTTATTTCAAGAGTTCCCAACCTGAGACCCCTTACTTAATGGTATTGGTCCATGGCATAAAAAAGGGCTGGGAGCCCCTGATTTATTTTATTCTCTACCAAAAGGGAATTGCCTTCCATCATTTTATAAAATTTACCAAATTTTCTAAGCCACTTTTGTTCCAAAGAAACCAGTTTTACTTACTGCCCATTACACCATTGTGGTTGAGGGCAGCAATGAAAGTCCCCTATCTCTGCTGGGCTTCCTTTCAGTTCTCACTACTATCAGTCATGAAGTCCTGGAGGATACTCAGGAATATCATCGCACTCAGATCTCGAAGGATTCATTACTATTGTTTCTGAAACTGTTTTCACACACCCCCAACTCAGGATTACTGACTCAGGATAACTTTGTGTTACCACTTAGGGTTGTTAGCCTTGAGCTGAACCCCCGAACCTGGAGGATCGTGGAGCACTCTTAGTCTGACCTGTTTGGCATGGGTGACCCTACCAAGAGTCAAAACATAAACTCCTGACTCCAGCCAACATAGTTCTCCGGGTCACTGAAGCACGCAAGCCTCCAAACCCTACGACAAGGTTGTGGTCCTCATGGAGGAAAGATACCAATCCCAGCCTCTCTAATCTATCTTTGCAAATGTAATCCCTCATCCAAAAACATTTCTTGTAACGTGAGACAGCTTCCGCTGGACTCCGGAGCCAAACAAAACAATTTGTTGGAGGAAGTAAGTGAGTCGGGGGTGTGTGGGGGAGGTCTGTTGGAAATTTAGATAAAAACCTTGCATCAAGACACGTCAAAAATTCCTTTTCTTCTCCCCCACCCCACAGATGAAACTCAACCCGCAGAGTTCCTCCAGCACACTGTTGAACCATTCTCAGAAATCTTTTCCATATAATCTCTAATGACTTCACACCTACCTATAATGTGTGAACCTAACACTTCAGTTGAGTCCTTGACTAACTTTCAATACTTCCTTTGAGCTGCTCAGAAGGACGGCACAGCAGCATAGCACTACTACAGTGCTAGCAATCTGGGTTCAATTCCTGCCGCTGCCTGTAAGGAATTTATACGTTCTCTTCAAGACTGCCAGGATTTCCTCCAGGGGCTCTGATTTGCTTCCACATTCCAAAGTCATACAGTTCAGCAGGTTAATTGGTCACAGGGGTATAATTGGGTGGTGTGAGCGTATTGGGCCTGTAGCTGTGCGGTTATCATTCAGTTGTTATGTGCCATGTCGTATGACATGGGCGATCATGGTCATTGACCATGATTGTTCCTAGGCAAATTTTTTTTCTACAGAAGTGATTTGCCATTGGGTTCATTCGGACAGTGTCTTTACAAAATGGATTACCTCAGCCATTATCAATATTCTTCAAAGACTGTGTGGCGTCAGACAATTGTGATATGCACCAGTTGCTCATACAACCGTCCACCACCTGTTCCCATGGCTTCACATTGGCCCGGATCGGGAGTGGAGGTGGGTGGTTAATCAGGTGCTGTAGGTTAGCACCTTACCCCTCCTTTGGTAGAAACATATCTCCACCGCCCCCCCCCTTACTGTGCTGTACATCTGTATTTCCAAATAATAACAGTTATGTTATGAACACTTTTCATTAACCGCTTGGGTCCAAAGAAAAGGGAAATTGTTGGAAACCGTTGTTACTGTGGTGAAGTTGCTAGACTAGTAGTCAAGAGTGCTCTATGAAAGATCTGTTTCTCTTGCCTTTGATGTTGAGTTGACCTACTGAGTACCTTCAGCTTACACTTCTTTTGTAGTAATCAAGAGGTCTGAACCGAAGAATGCAGAGCAACCCACACAAAATGCAGGAGGAACTCAGCAGGTCAGGTAGCATCTATGGGAAAGAATAAAGCGTCATGCCAAGACTCTTTATCAGGACTGAAACCAGAATAAGAAGGTGGAGGGAAGGGAGGAGTACAGCTGGTAAGTGATAGATGAGACCAGGTGAGGAAGAAGGTAGGTGGGTGGGGGAGGGGGGATGAAGTAAGAATTTTTTACATGATTTGTTTTTTTTTGTATGTTTGAGGTTAATGTTTCTCTTGGAACAGCGTCCATAGTTGTCTTCATTTCGTGGCTGTCTGAAGAAGATGAATCTCAGACTTGTATGCTGCAAACATACTTTGTTAATAAATGTACCTTAAACATTGAGAAACTGGTAGGTGATAGGTAGAACAGGCAAAAGGATGAAGAAGAGGAATATGACAGGAGAGGAGAATGGGACTCAACTTCAAATAACATAGAAACAGGTGAATTTAAATTCTTGTAATGACATAAACATAAAATAAAACTTAGTTCCAACAAGGGCTAAAATGAAACTGCTAGATTGTGGTTTAAAACCCATCTGGTTCTCATATCCTATGGGGAAGGAACTCTGACTTCCATACAGAGTTTACTTCATATGTGAGGTAGCCGTGCAAGACACCCACTTTCACAAACACAGCCATGGCTAAACACAATCCAAACACTGACCTAGTGCAGATGTGACAAAGGCTCATTAAGATTTTGCAAAGTCCTGCTTGCTGACTTCTGAGAATTTATCACACAGACTGTACAGGGAGCAATTGACATAATCATACTGACAACATCAAAGCATTTGGTCGATGACTCAGACTCTTCCATCTCCAACTCTGGACATGCAGCAGGGTGCAGCCACCAGATGTGGTGATGCAGTGGTGTACAAACTACGGGGTGTGCCCCCTGCAAGCTCAACAATGACTCTACATATTCCATGAATTTCTAGGCATCAGATGACATTTGGAAGAAGTGCTTGGGGTAGAGAAACCATAGAATGTACTGACAGTGTTGGACTTCAGCCAAGGTTACCTTAGGAGCATTATCAGTGATTGACAGAACTAGCACAAAGAAAACCCTGCTCAATCTGAACCTCTCGTCCAATCTTTGCAGATGTATTCGTGGAGATGCAGCCTTCTTGTCACAATCTGGATTCTCTCAGTGTGTTGTGTAACATTTCCACTGCGCTGAACAGATTAGATTTGGACCAGATCCATCAGCTCAGTAAGAAGTGATACGAGCTCTGCTGATACCTTGGCTTCACTACAGAATTAACCACGTCTCTAGCAAAGCTGATGCAGGACATCTACAACACCGTGTATCGAAAACCAGAGGGCTCAGATTTAAAATAAGGACGAGAGCTAGAAGAGACCTAAAGACAAATTTGGTGACCCAAAGTTTGGTTGGATTCTGGAACACGCTATCTGAAGAGGCAGTGAAGTCAGTGACTCTCATAACATTTAAGAAATATCTCCATAAAGACTTCAATCAGTGACATAGAATGCTATGTCAAATACTGGAAAATGAGATTAGTATATGTGAGAACTTGATCAAAGTTAAATGTAAATTTATTATTGAAGTACATATATGTTATCATATTCATTTTCCTGTGGGTATACTCATCAGATTTATAGAGTATTAACTATAACTGGTTCAGTGAAAGATCAACCAGAGTGCAGAAGACAACAAACTGTACAAATGCAAATATAAATAAATAGCAATAAATAACGAGAACATGAAATGACAAGATAAAGAGTCCTGTTGCACCATCAATAACTCTCGGAGATGGGAGGGGAACGATAGGCTTTTATTAGCAGCAGAAGTGACCACAACATCTTGGAGACTGAGGGAGGAGCAGTGCCTCCAATCGCCTTTATACAGGGGTCTGAGGGAGGAGTCACAGGAGCAGTCAGCAGAGGGGCGTGTCCAGACAGGTATACACGTAGTTTACCACAAGTCCTTAAAGTGAGATCATTGGTTGTGGGAATATCTCAATGGATGTGCAAGTGAGTGTAGTTATCCCATGGAAAAACTGGACAGAACAGACGCAATCAACAATATAGTCCCTATGTATCCTGCCAACAAAATGCATGGCAACTTAAATTACTGCTCCATTGGCCCACTCTCAGATATTTAAAGTGATAGTTAGAAAGTGTTATGAACAGTATTTTCAAGCAGTACTCTTTCACCAATATGTTTCCACTAATCAACTTGGGATTCACCAGATCTTATTACAATCTTTGTCTAAATATAGACAACAGATTTGAACTGAAAGGCAAGGGTTACAGTGACTACCCTTGATATCAGGGCAGTATTTGACTGTGGAAATATGGAGTTCTGATAAAGCTGATGTTAAGGGGCAATATGGGGAAGAACACTGGCTGAAGTCATACCAGGAATGATGATTGTGATCACCACTGAATGCCCTCATTCCCTCTTCAACTTCTGACAGAATGATGTTCCATCCACCATAAAGGCAGAATTGTAGATATTAGTTGATAATGGCAACTTATTCTTCATCATTTCCAATTCTTTGGGTAATGAAACAGTCTTCAACTGCATACAGCAAAGCTGAGGCAAAAGAGTCATAGAATAAAAAGTAGACTATTTAGGACAGAGATGAAGAGAAATTATTTCACCATGTCAGAGGTGCATCTTTGGAATTATCTTCCATGAGGGCTGGCCAGTTAGCAACTGAGTTCATTCAAAACTGAGGTGGACAGGTTTCTGCATTTAAAGAATTAAGAGACATTGGTGCAGGAAGATCAGTTATTAGGAGAGATTGGATTGGCTGGATTTGTTTTGATTGGAGCTGAGGAGGCTAAGCGGAGATTTGAAGTTTACAAAATCATGAAGTGGATGGATGGATTTGAGAATAAAAATCTTTTTCCCAACTTGGGGGTGTCAAAGACAAGGGTGAAGGTTTAAGGGGAGAAGTGAAAGTGTACAAATATACTACTAAACTTGGCAAGGCTAGTTCTGCAGGATCTCCTAATCCTGTCATTCTGCCATCCATAATGACAAGGGCAGGGATATCTGGGGCTGGACTCAAAAGTCATAACAGCAGAGTAGAAGCTGTCCTTGGTATGTCATTCAGGCTTTTGTATCTTCTGCCCAGTGGGAGAGGGGAGAAGAGAGAATGTCTGGCATGTGTGGAGTCTTTGGTTGTGCTGGCAGCTTTATTGAGGCAATGAGAATTGTTGACAGAGACCGTGAAGGGGAGGTTGGTTTCTGTGATGTCCTGAGCTCTATCCAAGACTCTGTGCAGTTTCTTGTGCTCACATGCATAGCAGATCTCATACTAAACTATGATGCATCTAGAGGGGATGCTTTCTATAGTGTATTGACAAAAATTGGTAAGGGTTGACAGGAACCTGCCAAATTTCTTTAGTGCTCTGGGGAAGCAGAGACGTTGGTGAACTTTCTTGTCTGTGATGTCATGTCTTTGGACCACAACAGGTAATTAGTTACGTTCACTAATACTTGAACTTTCTGTTCCACAACACCCCCAAGGGTGCTGCCATTCACCTTCTATGTCCTGCCTTGGTTTAACATCCCAAAGTGCATTTGTCTGAGTCTCCCATTTCTTGTCCTACTCTCCAATTGATCTAGGTGCTGTAGTATCTTCAGAGAATATTCATTGTAGTCCACCACATCGCCAACTTTGTTGTCATCAGTAAAGTTACTAATCATGGCAGCTACATTCTCATCTAAGTTGTTAATATGTATGATAAACAACAGGGGACCCAGCACGGATCCCTGTGGCACACCACTGATCATGGGCCGCCATTGCAAGAAGTAACCCTCCACTACCGCCCTATCTCCATTTACCAAGCCAGTTTTGTATCCTATGTTACTCTGAATCCAATATGATCATCTTCTGGACCATCTTACCATGTGACCCTGATCAGACCAGACTAACTAAAAGTAGTAACAGTTTATTTCTTCAGTGTATCCTCCCACAATGGGCCAAGGTTAGAGTCTGAATTCACAATCATGACGTGTAATGCAAACATTTTGTCCTTGGGATCTCATTGTTACCAGTTAAGTTCTACTGTTACCAGTACAGGTCAGAATGCTGGCACATAACAGAGAACGACCTTGCCGAGCTGTCGTCACTCCACACCATGAGCCTCTGGAATATCCTCCATATTTTTTGGTCAAGGAAGATCTCCAACCACACCCTACTCCTTCCATGTCATCAAGAGGACATGCCTACAGTCATCATGAGGAGGTGTTGGAGATGGATTGGGCTTGTGATGCGAAGAAAGCCAACTCCATCATCAAGCCAGCACTCCATTAGACCTTGAAGGGCAGAGGAAACAGGAGAGACCAAAGACAACTTGGTGTTGCACAGTAGAGGCAGAACCACACCTGGGGCACAACAGAGATGACAGACAGAAATGCCAGCTGTGTAATGAGCAGTAAGCAAGTATCAGTTAAGTCCCATGACCACTGGACTAACCTGCAAAATTGTTACACAAAAAGAACATATCATGATAGTGTAAATGGTTGAGTTGGTGAAGAGGTGAAAAATTTAGCCTTTAAATTAAAACCAGTTTCTGCTTTTTATTCATAAGGAAGGATTTCATTAATAATCATTTGGTGGTGGCATCCATCAGTCTCGAGAGACCATGGATCTGCGCCTGGAGTTTCCAGGGCGCAGGCCTGGGCAGGGTTGTATGGGAGACTGGCAGTTGCCCAAGCTGCAGGCCTTCCCCTCTCCATGCCACTGATGTTGTCCGAGGAAGGGCACTAGGACCCATGCAGCTTGGCACCGGTGATGTCGTAGAGCAATGTGTTGTTAAGTGCCTTGCTCAAGGACACAAACACACTGCCTCAGCTGAGGCTCGAACCAGTAACCTTCAGGTTACTAGTCTGATGCCTTGCTCACTAGGCCACATAATCATTTATCTGGCTCCTTTTGGCAACAATAACATTGCATGGTACTCTACAGTGTCATTATTACATAGAAAAATACATTAAATCATTCTGTAGTGCTTTACAGTGACATTATTACACAGAAAAAAATGACACTGAGTCAAAAAGGGAAATTTCTGGACAGAATTTAGAAGGTTTGGTCAAAGTGGTTGGAGAACCTAAACAAGAAGAGAGAGTTAGAGGAAAGGGGAAGCGAAGGGAAGGAATTCCAAGGAATTCCAGTATTTAAGGTTTTGCCATTGGTGGTGGTGGGGAGGTAATTAAATTCAAAGAAATACAAAAGGTATGAAGGTGAGGAATACTGAGATCTGGATGGTTGGAGGGTTCATGAAGATTACAAGCGTTGAGAGGAGAAAAATCGCGGAAGGATTTGAAATTAAAATTAAAATTAAAATTGATATATTGATTTGGCCACTTGACACAGGAGTGAAAGATCAACAGGATGTGGTTTGATTTAAGAAATAGGCTGCAAATTCAAATATTAGTTATTTACCCCCCCCCTTTTTTTTGTTGCTTGTTAAATGTTCATTAACATTTACATAGCATGTGTTAGGGCATATTCTGGAGTTAGGGGTATATAGCAAATATTAATTTCACCAGCAGCTAGTCTTCAGACATGAACATGGATTGTGGATTGAATTTAAAATGCAGCCCTGAACAATACTTTTCCTGGAGCTATAGACTGGAATTCATTGCAAACCAGACATAAATGCAAACCATACAAAATGTATTAACATACATTTTGGGAATCTAGGTGTGAAGAAGGAGGTGTGTGAAAACCATATGTAATTCAAAGGAAGCATTGTAGATGTACTGTATCCATAGAATTGTCCTGCTGTTACTTTTGATCTTTGGCAATTTAGAAACGTCATGTAATATTGGGTCAGGAGGCCTGTTCGTCCAAGAGTGTCTCGCTGAATAAAACATCTCTATATCCATTAGCTTCAGTGACTCTCCAATGAGTTGCACACATTACAACTGCTTGTGCTTCAGTTATGAATGCTTGGCAAATCATTTTCATACATTTCACATGGAGTTCCATTGTATGCCAATGGCACCTCACTTCATAGCTGCAGTCTCAATTGAAATCTTTTTCTCACACTCTGTAAGGTGTTAGCTCTCAAATAAGTTTTGATTGACTTTCAAAACACAGCCTCAGTTGCCATTTTGCACAGGTGATCCTAGAGGGTAAGGTGTGAATGATATTGGAATTAAGTGCAATTTCATTTTCAACTTCCACCTACTTCCTAGCAGATTGTTACTGGATTTTATTCTGGGTGGGGGAAGTTCTGGATAGTCAGGGCTTTAAATCAACAGACTGGAGGTTGTGATTTTTCATCCAAAGCACTCCATCCATCACTACAGCTGAACTATCCCCCAAGCACTGGAAGAATTTAACATGAGAAGCATGATACTCTGGGATTTTTGTTGGACAGCATCCACCATTGCCTTTATTTTAAGCTGAGCACCTCTCAAGAGGCTGATCTCATGAGGCCTTCAACTAAAACATTTTGTGCGCCCACACATAAATAATTGCTTCATCCTGGCAATTCTGTTTTCCAAGTTGCTGTCAGTGGTGAGCAGATGTGAAAGTTCATATTGTTGCGTGCAAGGAGACTGATTAACCCTTTCACTGTCAGAGAGTGCTTGCAACACCATATGCACGCAAACCTGACTCACAGATTCTTCCCATTGTTTCTCCAATGCAAAATACCAACGTGGCATATAAGAAAGGAGGAAAATATCAATAAAATCACCAGATTCTGCAAGGAATAAGCTCATAAATTTATAGAGATGTTCTATGTATCCCTATGATTCTCACTTTGAGGAGCCACGTCACGATCTCATGCAGCTCTGACGATCCTGAACTTCAGTCTCTGAGGCCGAAGTGAGAGTATCCGTCAGAAGCGTGAACCTGAATATTTATTATTATTGTTGTATTTTTTTCTCAACTCAAGCTGGTAAAACCTGAGATGTGGACATAGCCTAGCACACTCATTTCTCAATTACGAGGAACTTTCAGTCTATTCTAGTGGTGTTTAGTATTGTGGCTTTCTAAACATTTATGTAGATGTTTTTGGGAAGGCCTAATTGTTTAATGCTATTGTATAGCGACTTTGGGATGACAGCAGTTGTAAGAATTACTATTAGGGCAATGTATACCCTGTTCAAGTATCATAGTCTTTCCATTTTCTCTTTTAATCCAGCATAATTCTGGTGTTTTTCACTTACTGATTTCTGTAAGTTATGTGTGTTTGGAATAACAATATCTAAGTTCTTGCTTGTTCATTCTGCTTTGTTATTATTATTATTCTTCTGTTTTTTTTGTATTTGCACAGATTCCTGTTTGCACATTGATTGTTTGTCTTGGTTTGTGTATAGTCTTTCATTGATTTTATTGTAGTTTCTTTGTTCTACTGTGAATGCCTGCAAGAAAATGAATCACAGGGTGGCATATGGTGACATATATGTACTTTGATAATAAATTTACTTTGAATTAACTGTGTGATGTCCAATGGCTCAGCACTGCTGTGTCATGGCTCCAGGGACCCAGTTTTGATCCTGACCTCAGATGTTGTCCGCACAGAGTTGACACGTTCTTTTCATGGCCACCTAGTTTTCCTCTATCCCATCTCACATCCCAGAAGACATGCAGGTAGGTTCGTTGATGAAGTAGGTTAATTGCAAAGTGAATCAAAAGGAAATTGACACATGTATGTGAGAGAGAATGTTACAGGGTTATAGTGAAATAAGAAGAGGGGTAATGAGACTTATGCGATAGGGACTGGTCTGGACTCAAAGAGCTGAATGACCTCCTCCATCCTATAGAAGTTTTGTTTCTTAAAATCAGTCAATTTTATACTTAGATAAATTTCACTGGCAATTTAAACACAATGGCCAATGTATTAGGTACATCTGTACACCTGCTCCATAATGCAAACATAATCAGCCAATCATATGGCAGCAACTCAATGCATAAGTGCTTGCAGACATAGTCAGGAGGTTCAGACTAAACATCAGAACGGAGAAGAAATGTGATCTAAGTGACTTTGACTGTGGAATGATTGTTGGTGCCAGATTTGGTGGTTTGAGTACCTCAGAAACTGGTGATCCCCTGGGGTTTTCATGCACGGCAGTTTACAGAGAATGGTGCAAAAACCAAAAAAAAAAAAAATCCAGTGAGTGCGGTTCTTTGAGTGAAGCACCTTGGTAATGAGAGAGGTCAGAGGAGAATGGGCAAACTGGTTCAAGCTGACAAGAAGGTGACAGTAACTCAAATAACCACGCGTTACAACTGCGGTGTGTAGAAGAGCATCTCAGAACACATGTGTCGAACCTTGAAGTGGATGGGCCACAGCAGCAGAACACCATGTAGTACGCTCGGTGGCTGTTTTATTAGTTACAAGATGTACCGAATAAAGTGTCTACTGAGTGAAATTTGAAGTGATCTTTTTAAAAGAGAGTGCTAAACTATCACCAGCTTCTAAAGTCAATCTCCTTGTAGTTCAACCCTTGGAGTCCAATTAACATTGTGGTAAATCCATGTTGCCAATGTACCTATGGTAAGGTGTGGTGTCCTTCCCAATGTAGTCCAACCAGGACTTTTTGTAGTAATTGAATAAGTTCTACTACCTGGTACTCCAGTCCCAGAATACAAACAGTATTCTATCAGCTGTTTTGTTTATGTTATGTTTCCAGTCAACAGTACATTAAGAAAAATTAAGTGACGTGCACTTAAAAAAGTAATAAGTAATAAAGACTTGGTCAGACCCCACTTGGAGTACTGTGCTCAGTTCTGGTCACCTCACTACAGGTAGGATATGGATACTACAGAATGAGTGCAGAGGAGATTTACAAGGATATTGTCTGGATTGGAGTGCGTGCCTTATGAGAATAGGTTGAGTGAACTTGGCCTTTTCTCCTTGGAGCGATGGAGGATGAGAGGTGACCTGATAGAGGTGTATAAGATGATGAGAGGCATTGATTGTGTGGATAGCCAGAGGCTTTTTCCCAGGGCTGAAATAGCTAGCACGAGGGGACATAGTTTTAAGGTGCTTGGAAGTAGGTACAGAGGCGATTTGAGGAGTGAATTTTTTACCCAGAGAGTGGTGGGTGCGTGGAATGCACTACCAGCGACGGTGGTGGAGGCAGATACGGTAGGGTCTCTAACAATACTCTTAGATAGGTACATGGAGCTTAGAAAAATAGAGGGCTATGCAGTCAAGTACTTCTAGGCAGTTTCTAGAGTAGGTTACATGGTCGGCACAATAGAGTGGGCTGATGGGCCTGTAAAGTGTTGTCGATTTCTATGTCCTAATGACCACTGCCCAGATGCTCTGACATCCATTATTATGAAGTGCTTCAAGAGGCTGATCACAGAACACATCAATTTCGGTGTCCCAGGCAACCATGACCCACTGCAAGTCGCCCACCGCCAAAACCATTCCATGGTGGAAGGATCTCTCTGGAACTACACTGATCTCTGGAGCATCTAGATCAGGGGTTCCCAACCTGGGGTCCGCAGACTCCTTGCTGAATGGTATTGGACAATGGCATAAGAAGGGTTGGGAACCCCCGATCCAGATAGTAAAGACACCTACATTAGATTACTATTTATTGACTACAACCCTTTCTTCAGTACTCTGATTCTAAGCAAACTCAGCTCTAAACACAGCCCTTTGCAGTTGGATTCTTGACATCCTGACCAACAGTCCGCTATCAGTAAGGATAGCAACAACACCCCTGCCACCTCCTCCTCAACTGTGCTCACCTACAAGGCTGTGAACTCCCTACATTACTCTGCCTGCACAATCACAGCCTGGTGGCCAACTGCTGCTCTAATCCACCTACACGCTTGCTGATGACTCCACTCTGTGGGCTGAATCTCAAATGACGTTGAGTCAGAATACAGGAAGGAGACAGAGAGCCCAGTGGCATGTTGTCATGACAACAACCTTTCCCTCAAAGTTAGTCAAACGAAGGAACTGGTCATTGTTTACAGGAAAAGGATTGGCTCTTACACTCCTGCCTATCGCAATGGTGCTATGGATGAGAGGATAAAGAGCTTCAGGTTCCCTAGAAGTGAACATCACCAATAGACTATCCTAGTCTAATCACATCAACGTCTTGGCCAAGAAAATTTAATTTATTTATTTAGATATAGCATGGAATAGGCCCTTCCAGCCATGCCACCCAGCAATCCCTTACAGGACAATTTAAATTGACCAATTAACCTATTAACTTGGACTGTGGGAGGAAACCGAAGAGGTAAAGCTGTAAAACTGGTGTTGTAAAGCGATGTGCTAACCACTATACTACCGTATCACCCTGTGCTTCTACTGCTTCAGGAGGCTAAAGAGATTCAGCATGTACCCTTTGGCCCTCATTGATGCACCAAGGATCCTATCCCGATCCATTGCAACTTGGCATAGGAACTGCTCTGCATGTGACTGGAAGAAACCGCAGAGAATTTTGGCACAACTCAACACATCACAAAAGCCAACGTCCCCTCCACTGAGCAGCACGCACAAAATGCTTGAGGAACTTCGCAAGTCAGGCAGCATCCAAGGAATGGGATATACAGCCGACTTTTCAGGTCAGGATCTTTCATCAGGACTGGACTCTCTTCCACGAGAAAATCTGCAGACGCTGGAAATCCAAGCAACACACAGAAAATGCTGGGGGAACTCAGCAGGCCAGGCAGCATCTATGGAAAAGTCGATAACTCAGCCTGAAACATTGACTGCTTACTCTTATCCATAGATGTAGCCTGGCCTGCTGAGTTCCTTCAACATTTTGTGTGTGTTGCCTGGATACACCTCCATTCACTTCTCACTGCTGTGCCAAAGCACCCAACATGTTCAACTTCCCATCCCATGATAGATATTCTCTCTACTTCCCTCCCCTTCCATTGGGCAGAAGATACTGCCATTAAGGTGCTACGGTTGTATAGCGGTTAGCACAATGCTTTTACAGCTTGGAGCTTCAGAGTTTGGAGTTGAATTCCAACATCTTCTGTAAGGAGTTTGTATGTTCCTCCCTGTGAATGCATGGGTTTTCTTTCGTTTGCTTCCATATTCCAAAGATGTACTGAACACTAGGTTAATTGTTCATT
Organism: Hypanus sabinus; assembly: GCF_030144855.1. Taxonomy (NCBI): domain Eukaryota; kingdom Metazoa; phylum Chordata; class Chondrichthyes; order Myliobatiformes; family Dasyatidae; genus Hypanus; species Hypanus sabinus. The sequence goes on from NC_082721.1 coordinate 82,281,247, forward strand.
GGCCTGTGATTAGGCTGTGTTAAGTACATTGGTTGCTGGGTGATGCAGCTCAGAAGGGACGGTTTTGCACAATATCTCCAAATTAATAAATAAATAATACCAGGTTAATTAAAACCAGATACAGGGAGAGGGGTTAAGAATGACTCCATCTCAGAGCGACAAGGAAGATTGAAGTATTGAGATGAATGTGGAGGGGGTCAGGAGCGCTCCCAATGGAGGCCAGATGGTCAGTGATTGCTCCCAATGAAGACCACGGGCAACAACAGTCAATAGCTATATCGGGGGCAATTGGACCCAGTGTGTTCACTCTTCACGGAAGGATTGAGTTCATATGGCCACTCTCCTTGTATGCTGATGGAAAATGTTTTCAGTATTCTGAGATTTATGTGATTATTGGACTGTACTTTATATTAGTCTCCTTCAGTTTTTCAGCGATTTCTTTCTTGTGGCCAATTGGCAGGTAGGTGATTTGTTAACTTTTTGTTTGTGTTGGGGGTTGTTGCTACTGTCGTCGTTCTTTTTTGTGAGTGAGGGGGTCAGGGATTGTAATTGTTGCTTTTTTTTATGCGGGGAATGAGTTGGGGATCTTGTTCTATTGCCGCTGTTTTTTTCCGTCGGGTAGGGGGTGGGGATTTTGGGTTTCGCTGTTTTTGTTTCTTTTTCCTCAAGCCAGAGGGGGGAGTTGATGCCTTTTCCTTCAGCAACTCCCATGGGCTTTCTGTATTTCATGACTATCTAGAGAAGGTGAATATCGGAGTTGTATTGTATGTGCATACTGAAGTTAAGCTTTGAACCTCTGAACTGAGTGGCCATGCTCAGTCAGTATATCTGACTGCTCCACTCAAGTTGGATACTATCAGCTTATTACTCACCTACCAACAGAACAAACCAAATATTCACACATTCCCTTTGATTTCGCACTTTGAGCGCTGATGTAAACCTTATGTATACTACACCCTTACTGCACACACTTTCAGCTATTCAACCAAGACAGCTACATCCCCACCCCCCCCCCATGATTTCACAATACTCACTGTTGTACCTTCTTCTCTCCATTGAGGAAAGGCAGCCCACACTGGAGGAAGCAATGGATGAAGGTCTTGCGGCAAACAATGATGGTTCCTCAGACCTGATCCTCTCCCTTGCATCCAGCCTTCCCCTAGTTCTGCAGCTTCTTCTCTTTACAAGTAAGCAGATGTAAGGTACACTTCCTTACCTCCTGACACCACAATGCTGAAGTCGTTGAATCAGAAAACACAAAAGCAAACCCCTCAGCCCACCAAGTTTATACCAATCATCCAATACTCATTTATACTAATCTTACAGTGATCCCAGTTAATCCACCTCATGTTCCCTTCAACCCCTCTGAGATTTGGCCACTCATTTAGAGTGGCCAAATAACTTGCCAAGCCACGTGTCTTTGGGATATGTGAGGAAATATGGAATGAGCTGCCAGTGCAAGTGGTGGATGTGGGTTCAGTTCAACACAAGAGGAATTCATACATAGATGGAAGTGGTATGCGGGGCTATGGTCTGGGTGCAGATGGATGGGACAAGGCACATCAATTGGTCAGCACAGACTAGATAGGCTGAAGGGCCTGTCTCAGTGCTGTAGTGTTCTATGACTGTATGAAGCCAAAGAAAAACCCACACAGGCATCTAACTGGAGAACATTGCAGACTGGTGTGGCGGCAGGATGTGCAACTGCACAGGATCGAAGTAAGCTGCAGAGAGTTGTAGAGTTACAAGTTTATTCAGCTCCACCATGGGTGCTTGTCTCCGTAACATCCAGGGCATCTCCAAGGAGTGATGCCTCAAAAAGGCGGCGTCCATCATTAAGAACCCCCATCACCCAGGTCATGTCCTGTTCTCATTGCTACCATCAGGTAGCAGGTACATAAGCCTGAAAGCACACACTCAGCGATTCAGGAGCAGCTTCTTCCCCTCTGCCATCTGATTTCTGAATGGACATTGAACCTATGAACACAACCTTGTTACTTCTTTATTTCAACTTTTTGCATTACTTATTTAATTTAACTATTTAATAGATATATACTTAATGCAATTCATGTTTTTTTTAATATCATGTATTTCATGGTACTGCTGTTGTAAGGACAACAAATCTCGCAACATAGGCCAGTGATATTAAACCTGATTCTGATTCACAGAACCATAGGTCAAGATTGACCTTGGACTACTTGAGCTGAGGGAGAATAGATTGACCAGAAGTACAACTCATCTCTTCTTTCGTGGTTTTCTTCTTTCAAACAGCAGGTACTACACCCTAATGAGAAACACCATCACTCAACGTTGCACTCATAGTAACCAGGTCATGATTCACCCGTCTGTTACCCAGGAGTGGGAACCTGCACGTGATCAGACACCAGCACGTGTGTTCATACACCGGGGTTAGTGGCACCAAATTCATGTGCCAGTTTCCTCTGACAGGAAAGAATGAAATGGAGGCAGCTCTCTAACCGAGAGTTAGGGTGATTGTTCTAATAAGGAACCTGTGCAAAGAGAAATAGAGTTTATACATCAGGTCAAAAAGACCATGAGAAATGGAAAAGAGAAAATGAGTTAGCTGAATTTGCAGATGGAGTGGGGAGGGATCGATCGGAGAGCATCTCTTTTTATTGATGTGTACTTACCTGTTGGGTGCATCTGGCATCACTTTACTTCCTTATCTCAGTACTGCATTTGAATGGACAGTAAAAACATACACTAAGATAAGACTTACCAGTGATGCAATTTCAGAAATGAATTAACCAGTATAATCACAAGAGATTCTGCAGATGGTGGAAAGCCAGAGTAACACATTCAAAATGCTGGAGGAACCCAGCAGGCCAGGCTCATGAAGGGCCTTGACCAGAAACAACCACTCTTTATTCCTTTCCATAGATGCTGCCTGGAATTTTTTAAAATCCCAGAAATATTTTAATGAGAGCCCAATAATTATGAGGCAATGATAGTGATGAAAATTATATTATTTTATAACTAAAAGTTTACTGATAAAATTCATAAATGTTTAATAAAATGCATTATCTGTGTCAAGGGACTTGTATAATATTTTCAGTCAGGAATCTCCATGGTGACACAGCTTGCTTTGATTTTATTGCTGGCTGATGAATGTAGGACCATGTGTTTTATGTTCAATTGAAAGCTCTTCACAGCATGTGTCCCTCTCAGCTGTGGGTATCCTAAGTGTGAAGTATTGTTCACTGTTAATTGTCCAGCTCAGCACAAATCTATGACACCAATCTCCAGCTCTGTTCCTTTATTCCCTTACAGCAGGAGTGATGTCACAGTTACTTTGGACGATTGGATGCTGAGTTAAAGCACAGGCACAAGCTGTAGTGAGGTAGGTAGTGCAGAGAAATCCACTCTTATCTCCTATCAGATTCTTTCATCTCCAGCCCTTTACCTTTTCTATCCACCTGGCTCCTTCCCCTGCCTGCAGCTTTTTATTCTGGCATCTTCCACCTTCCTTTCCAGTCCTGAAGAAGGGTCTCAGCCTGAAACACTGACTGTTTATCCATTTCCATAGATGCGGCCTGAATTATGAAGATACGTTCAGAGCCCCTTTATAAGACCAAAAATGAGTGAGAAAGAGAGCTTAATCTTATTATCCCTATTGAGAATTGGGATAGAATTCTTCAATTAGTTAATACATCTTCGATATGTGCCAAACATTCATTAATACAATTTAAGGTCGTACATAAGGCCCATATGTCCAAGGATAAATTAGCTAATTTTTACTCTTATATAAATTCTATTTGTGATAGATGTCAATTTGAAATCACATCTTTAACTCATATGTTTTGGTCATGTCTGCTTTTGAAAAAATATTGGAAAAATATTTTTGATATTATCTCTGCGGTTTTGAATATCGATTTACAACCTCATCCTATTACCGCAATTTTTGGTTTACCAATGATGGACTCACTGCATTTATCTTCTTCTGCCTGTTGAATGATTGCATTTCTAACTCTGATGGCTAGGAGATCTATATTGTTGAATTGGAAGGAAATTAATCCTCCCACTGTATTTAATTGGTTCTCTCTAACTATGTTATGTTTAAATTTAGAAAAAATTAGAAGTGGTGTATTCGATACTTATATTAAATTTGAGAAGATATGGAGACCATTTATTCAATATTTTCATATGATGTAATATGACCCTGTTCCAAGTTCATTTGACTTTCCAGCTTTTAGCTTATGTATGTTGAGAGGATCGGAGTTGATGACATTGATGATCATCTATTCTTGTGAGATATTATAAACAGCCCTTTTTTTTCTCTTCTAGTTTTTTTTCTTTCTTTTTTTGTCTCTTTTTTCTTCTTTATTAGTTATTAGATTAGTAGGGTAGTTAATCTTGCATTATGTATTTTTTTTTCTTTTTTCTGTTTTTTTTATATAATTTATTACGAAATAACTAGACTTACCATGTTCATACATATACTGTATGGTTCATGTTTTGGTAAACTCATTTATACTGTAACCATTGCTTATGTATTTTTTCATCTGTAATGGGAATTTGTATGTTTGTAATTTCTTTATTAATATATCATTTGTATTTTGTTCATATTATTATTAATAATAAAAAGATTGAGAAAGATGCTGCCTGGCATGCTGAGTTCCGCCAGCATTTTCTGTGTGCTGTTTTCGATCTCCTTATTTCTTGTGTGAGGTCACACCGACCCGCTATTCACATGAAGAAACTTTTATGGCTGTTCAGTTTGGAATAACAATGTGGCAAGGGATCAAAATGAGATCGCAGCTTAGCCAGGGACAAATGACATCAGAGGCTGACTAATGGAATGGTGAAATATTGGCAAAGTTATAGAAACATTTTTATTGTTTTATCCTTCCTGTTACCAACATATAATGGCGTAGGACATGGGGAGATCAGGCTGGTTTTCTACTATAGGGTATTGACCATCTCGGGCAAAGCAATCTGTCTTGTCTCAATGGACTTGAGTCAATACAAGTTGGTGCAGCACTTGCAAAATGCTGAAGGAACTCAGCAGGCCAGACAGCATCTATGGAAATGAATAAACAGTCGACGTTTCAGGCTGAGACCCTTCATCCTGATACTCTTTTCCATAGATGCTGCCTGGCCTGCTGAGTTCCTCCAGCATTTTGGGTGTGTTGCTGGGATTTCCTGCATCTGCAGATTTTCTCTTTTTTGTGACAAGTCGATGCAGCCTGTTTAAAGATGATACAGATAGAATGGAACATAGATAGAAACATAGAAATATAGAAAAACTACAGCACAATACAGGCCCTTCGGCCCATAATGCTGTGCCGAATGTGTACGTACTTTGGAAATTACCTAGGGTTACCCATAGCCCTCTATTTTTCTAAGCTCTGCGTACCTTCCCAGGAGTCTCTTAAAAGACCCTATCATATCCACCTCCACCACCGTCGCCTGCAGCCCATTCCACACACTCACCACTCTCTGCATAAAAAGAACTTAACTCTGACATCTCTTCTGTACCTACTTCCAAGCACCTTAAAGCTGTGCCCTATCATGTTAGCCATTCCAGTCCTGGAAAAAAGCCTCTGACTATCCACATGATCAATGCCTATCATCATCTTATACACGTCTATCAGGTCATCTCTCATCCTATGCTGGTCCAGGGAGAAAAGGCCAAGTTCACTCAACCTATTCTCATAAGGCATGCTCCCCAATCCAGGCAACATCCTTGTAAATCTCCTCTGCACCCTCTCTAGAGTTTCCACACCCTTCCTGTAGTGAGGTGACCAGAACTGAGCACAGTACTCCAAGTGGGGTCTGACCAGGTTCCTATACAGCAGTAACATTATCACAGATCTGCTGCTCACTGGATGTTTTTTTTTGTTTTCGTACCATTATCTGTCAACTCTAGAGATGGTGTTCTATGTGAAAATCCCAGGAGATCAGCAGTTTCTGAAATACTCAAAACCAGTCTACTGTCAAAGTCACTCAGATCACATTTCTTCCCCATTCTGGTGTTTGGTCTGAACAGCAACTGAACCTCTCGACCATGTCTGCGTGCTTTTATGCATCAAGTTGCTGTCACATGATTGGTTGATTTAATATTTGCATTAATGTGCAGGTGTACTTAATAATGTGGCCACTGAGTATATGTTGTAAATGATGGTGGAGGGGATTACTAGTGCTTGCACATGTAACAGAGTTTATGGGGTCAATTCAAAGGCCTTTGGTAAGTTAACCCATGCAAAGGAGTTGGAGTTCAAGATTATGAAAATAGTGCCTCTGTCTCACAAGGTTTGATAATCCAGATCTGGAGTACTGTGTGTAGCTTTGGTCCCTATATTCAAGGAAGGATGTACAGAGACATCAATGTGCAATAACTTAGCATCCACATCTCTTTGAAGAGGATTCCAAAGATTCATAAATCTCTCAGAGAAATAATTCTTTCAAAGTTCAAAATAATTAATATCAGAGAATGTATACAGTATACAACCTGAAATTCATAATCTTCACAGACATCCATGAAGTGGAACAAAAACCCCAAAGAATGAATGGCAGAAAAACATTAGATTCCCCAGAGCGAGGGAGAGAGAGATATCGCTCCTGCAACAGACGAGACGGAGGCCAACAGCTCGCTGTTTCGATGTTACAATCTGTCACGTCGCTAATTTGAGTTCCCTGACTTGAGGTCCTTCTTCCAAAGCACCGTACGTGGCCTGTAGTCTCGATGTTACAATCTCCCACGATGCTCCAGTCAGTGACTTTGGCAAAAAATCGGGTCATCCACTGGACCGCGTCCCAAGGGTACATGTCTTTCCAGGCTGCAGCTGCAGGTACTGAAACACCAGGCTGCTTGGCGAGTTCCAAGAGCAAGAACCTTCCGCCATGAAGAACTGCAGTTTGAGAACTGCAGCTGTAGATCATGGACTCTGGCAGGACCCCAGCCACCTTAAAAAGAAAAAAAAGACATACAAAGAGAAGAAATTAAACTGTTTCACGGATGAACTGGAAGAAGTCACCTGGGTCCGCAAAAACTTCTGGTTCCACTTAATCATGCACTACCCTGACAAACAACCAATACGCAAAAACAGGCCAACTGCACAAATCTTCTTGCTATTAATAGTAATAAGATGCAAGTAAATAAATAATACTGAGAATGTGAGTTGTAGCGTCCTTGAAAGTGGGTCCATAGGTTGTGGAATTAATTTAGTGTTGAAGGAAGTGATGTTATCCAAGTCAATTCAGGAACCTGATGGTTGAAGGGTAATAACTATTCCTGAACCATGAAGGGCGATTAATTTTCTTCTAGCTCCAGACTTTTGATCAACCTCCTCTCACTACCAGGTAAATATCCACGTTGTAAAGCTCTGTATCAAAAAGATCACATCTCCTTAATTTCAGTGAGCACAGGCCCATTCTGTTATATCACAACTCCTTCTTCCCAGAAATTCAGTGGGTCAGTCTTAGCTGCTTTTTCTTCTGTGATTATATCATATTCCCCATCTTGTTTTTATATTTTTTTCCTACTTTATTTATTTATATTCTGTCCTTTTCTCCCTCTGCAGCAGTTTCCCAATTCTTCCATTATTGTTCCGAGTGCTGAAGTCAGTCTGATGTTGTAAACAGTAAACTGTCGCCCACGTAAACGTGGTTCTTTTACTTCTGATTGGACAAACACCCGCTTAAAGTAAACAGTGTCTGCTTCTCTTTAAGTGGAGGGGTACGTTTAGGGTTTTGTGTCAATGATTTGTGTAGGAGGGAACTGGCTGGCGAAGGATTCAGGGAAGCAGGTCAGAGTGGTCCTAAGTAATAAAGCCTAGAAACCGCTGAAAGCATCTCTTTAGCAATTTGTTTATCAAAGCAAATGCTCATCGTTTTAATGATTTCAAGAGTTTATTAGCCTCCCTCCTCATTATTGCAGATGAACATTAAGTGGTAATATGAGACATGGAGCTCTATTGTGCTGGATATGTGTGTGTGTGTGTGTCTAAATGCTTCTGTCTATATGTGCCTATTTCAGTAACCAAGGTTAAAAGTCTCTTCTAACAGTTAGACCAGAAAGCAGAGGAGCAGAATTAAGCCGTTCAGCCCATTGAGTCTGCTCTGCCATTACATCATGGCTGATTTATTATCCTTCTCAACCCCATCCTTCTGCCTTCGCCCTGTAACTTTGACATCCTGACTAATCAAGAAACTGTCGAACTCCACTTTAAATATACTCAGTGACTTGGCCTCCAAAGAGTGTGGCAATAAATTCCACAGATTCACTACCCTCTGGCTAAAGAAATTCTTCCTCATCTCTGTTATAAGTGGGTATCCCTAGTCCTAGACTCCCCCACCAGAGGAGCCATTCTCTCCTCATCCACTCTATCTAGACCTTTTAATATTTGATACGTTTCAATAAGAAACCCTCTCATTCTTCTAAACTCCAGTGAGTACAGGCCCAGACCTATCAAATGCTCAACCTTTCATTCCCAGAATCATTCTCATGAACCTTCTCTGGATCCCTCTCCAAAGCCTTTCGTAGAAGTAGGGCTGAAGACTGCTCACAATATTCCAAGCATGGTCTGACCAATGCCTTATAAAGCCTCAGCACTAAATACTTGTTTTTATATTCTAATCCTCTTGAAATGAAAGCTAACATTGCATTTGCTTTTGTTACTACTAACTCAACCTGCATGAGGACTCCTAAGTGCCTTCGAACCTCTGATTTTGAATTTTCCCCTGCTTATTCCTTCTAACAAAGTACATGATTATATATTTCCATTTACCACTTCTTTGTCCTTTCTCCAAATCTAAGTCCTTCTGTAGACACACTTCCTTTACACTAGATGCCCCTCCACCTATCTTCATATCGTCTGCAAACTTGGCCACAAAACCATCAATTCCTTTATCCAAATCATTGACATATAACATGAAAAGAAGCTGTCCCAACACCAACTCCTGTGGAAACAATTAGTCAACAGCAGCCAACCAGACAAAGCGCCCTTTATTCCCACTCTTTGACTTGCTAGTCAGCAATCTTCTATCCATGCTAATATCCTTCCTGTAATACCATATGCTCTTGTTAAGCAGCCTTTTGTGTGACACCTTGTCAGAAGCCTTCTTGAAATCCAAGTACTGTATACAACATCCACTGACTCTTGTTTGCCTATCCTGCTTGTTATTTCCTTAAAGAATTCCAATAGATCTACCAGTCAAGATTTCTTCTGAAGGAAACCATGCTGACATTGCCTATTTTATCATGTGCCTCCAAGTACTCTGAAATCTCATCCTCAATAATGGACTACAATATCTTTCCAACCATTGAGGTCAGGTTAACTCGTCTATAATTTCCTTTCTCCTGCCTCCCTCCCTTCTTAAAGAGTGGAGTGACTTTTGCAATTTTCCAGTCCTCTGGAACAATTTCAGGATCTGGTGGTTGTTGAAATATCATTACTAATGTCTCCACAATCTCTTCAGCTACCTCTTTCCAAACTCTGAATGTAGTCCATCTAGTCCAGATGACTTATTACCTTCAGACCTTTCAGCTTCCCAAACATATATTTCTCAGTAATGGCAACTATATATATATATACTTATATGTATAACCAACATTGGTAATTCTATAACAATTCAATATAACTAAAAAAAGGGCTGAATCTAGGAGCTTGATGTTTCAAATGTATAGAATTTGTGTCCCAATCACGTGTACAATCCCTTATGGCTCATGGGTTCAATAGGGGTTTATTATTCATAAGGGCATCACAGGGGCATAGTGGTTAACACAATCGCTTTGCAGTGCTCGCTATAAGATTGAGGTTCGATTCCTGCTGCTGTCTGCAAGGAGCACGTGACCGCATGGTTTCCTCCAGGTGCTCCAGTTTCCTCCCACATTCCAAAGATGTACAATAAGGTTTAGTGAGCTATGTTCGCACTGGAGATGTGCGAAACCTGTGGTCTGCTCAGTATCATCCTTGTTGATATGATAACTTTAATCTCGGTTACTGAAATAGGCACAATTAGACAGAAGTGCTTAGACAAATACAGATCACAGATGCATTTTATGTATATGTGACAAATAAAGCTAATCTTTATCCTTCACTTGTTCCATTTAATATCAGAGAATGTATATAGTATACTACCTGAAATTCTTACTCTTCACAGACGTCCACAAAACAGAAGAAAGAAACCCAAAGAATGAATGGTAGAAAAATGTTAGAACCCCAAAGCCCTCCACTCTCCTCTCCCATACACAGACAACAACAAAAGCATCAACCCTTCCCCCCACTTGTTTCAGCAGAAAGTGTCAGCCACCCATTGCAAGCAATAGCAAAGTTCCCAAAGAGACAATGATCTAGAGTCCATTAAAAAAAAACTACTGTTCATCCCAACAGTTTGACATCACACAGGCTCTCCCTCACTCACCAACGAGTAAGTGAGAGGCATCACTCCTGTAACCATAATTAAGAGACTAAGTCATTCATACCCAGCACGGTAAATAGTTGGTTAAGAGCATCCTTACATGCACACTACACTACTGTTAACAGAAATGACTTTACTTGCAGAAGGGATCTTCTAGTTACCCAAAGTGCTTCATAATGAAAAATCATCTTTGAGGGGCAACTGCAGACAAAAGTAGATGCCTTGATGTGCAATGCATTATTGAACGAAGTAAGAAACTGAAACGTACAACAAGCAATGACATTCATTTATAAAATTGAACTTGAAGGCAGAGTGGAAGAATTTTTAGCAACGTGGAGGAGCAGAGGTGTCTTAGAGGCCACATCTGTAGATCCCTCAAAGTTGCTGAACAAGTCGATAGGGTGGTTTAGAAGATGTGAAGTCTCAGGAAGTGAGTTCAAAAGCTGCAAGGCAAAGTTGCAGATGTATAAAATTGGTTCAACCCCTGTTTGGAGTATTTTGTTCCATTGTGGTTGTCTCGTTACAGGACAGATGTGAAAACCTTAGAGAGAGTGCAGAAGAGATTCACTAGGAAAACTTGCCTTATGTGGAAAGGTTGAGCGAGCTGAGGCTTTTCTTTTTGAAATGAAGGAGGATGAGAGGTGACTCTATGGAGGTGTATAAAATTATGAGAGGCATAGACAGAGAGGACAGCCAGAGCCTTTTACCCAGGGCAACAATGGGCAATACCAGAGGAACAGTTTAAAGTGAGTGGAGGAAATTTTAAGGGGAGATGTCAGATTTTTCACAGTGAGTGGCAGATGTTTGGGATGCACTAGCAGCAGTGGTGGTCAAGGCTGATAAAAACACAACATAGAACAGTACGGCACAGGAATGTGCTTCAGCCCACGATGCTGTGTCATTTTAACCTACTCCAAGGTCAATCTAACCCGTCTCTCCCACATATCCCTCCATTTTTATTTCATCCATATGCCTATCTAAGCATCTCAACTGTTCCTAATCTTTCTGTCTCTGACACCACCTCCAGCACTGTGCTCTATGCAGCCACCACTCTCTGTGTTAAAAAAAAACCTTCCTCTGACATCTCCCCTATACTTTCCTCCAATCACATTAAAAATATGCTCTGTCATTATTAACCATTTCTGTCCTGGGAAAAAGGTGCTGGCTGTCTACTTGATATATGCCTCATATCATCTTATACCTGTCTATCAAGTGCCTTCTCGTCCTCCTTTGGTCCAAAGAGATAAGTCCTAGCTCACTTAAACTTTCCTCATTAGACATGTTCTCTAGTCTAGGTTGCACCCTGGTAAATCTCTTCTATAGTCTCTTTAAAACTTACACATCCTTCCTATAATGAGGCAACCAGAAATAAACATAGTACTCCGTGTGGTTTTATAGAGCTGCAACATTACTTTGCGACTCTTGAACCCAATCCCTCTGACTAATGAAGGTCAACACCCCAAATGCTTTCTTAATCACCCTATCAACTTGTGCTGTAACTTTGGGAGATGTATGGACTTGGACCCCAAAATCCCTCTGTTCCTCCACACTGCTAAGATTCCTGCCATTAACTTTGTACTCTGCCATCAATTTTGACCTTCCAAAGTGTATTACTTCACACTTTTCTGATTTGAATTCCATCTGCCATTTCTCAAATTAGCTCTGCATCCTATCAGTGTCCCATTGTAACCTATGGCATTGTTCTACACTATCCACAACAGCGCCAAACTTTCTGCAAACTTACCAACCCAGCCTTCCACCTCCTCATCTAAGTCATTTATAAAAATTACAATGGCAGGGCTCCCAGTGCAGATCCCTGCAGAACACCACTAGTCACTGACCTCCATGCAGAATACACCCCAGTCTTCTACCACCCTTTGCCTTTTGTGGGCAAACCAATTCTGAATCCACACAGCCAAGTTTCCCTTGTTCCCATTCCTCATGACCTTCTGAATGAGCTTACCATTGAATGTCTTACTAAAACTCATATACACCATATCCACTACTCTGCTTTAATCAATAGGGACTCCTAGATAGGGAGATGGACGTAGGACAAAAATGGAATATTGTGGTATACGAAGCAGGAGAAGTTTACACTGATTGTGGAGTAGGTTTATATAGATTGTGCAAGATTGTGGTGCAAGATTGTGGGCCAAAGGGCCCATACTGTGCTGCACTGTTCTTTGTTTATGTTAGGTCATATTCTGGTCTTAGGGTGTATCGCAAAATATTAACTTTAGCAACTAACTACAGCAACCAGTTTTTAGACCTGACTAAGTTTAAAATGCAGCTCTGGACAATTGGTTCCAAGAGCTGTGAACAGCAGTTAATTGAAAAACCAGACAGTGTCGATTAAAATTCACCTTGGGTGTCTGGAGTGAGGTGTGGAAGTTATATGTAATTCAAAGGAAACACTGTAGATACATTGTAAATATAGAATTGTTCTTTGATCTTTGGCAAAGAAAATGTCATGTAATACTGGGTCCAACAGGCCTCTTCCTCCAAAAAGGCCTCAGTATGATGCCAGCTGCTTGTTTTTGTTGAATAAATCACTTTATATCCACTAGTTTCAGTCTCTTTCTCTGGTGATTTTGCTCACATTGCAAAAGTTATAAAGTCCCTTTAATGTACGAAATCACCATAAAAGTTGTTCTCCGAATTATTTTCAAGTAAAATATAACTACGAGCCATAGAATAAGATATTGATGGGAGGCATGTTTTCTACCTGAGTGGAACACAATGGTTTTAGGAAAGGAGTTCTAGAGCTTAGGGGTTTGGCAAAGCACATGCTTACATAAACTATTCTTAGGAAATTCATATTGGCATGGTCTCCAGAAATGTTGTGCAAGGAATATCTACGACTGAATCTCAATGTGAACTGGCTTCTCTTTGTGAGGCAATGCTTCTGGTAAATGTAGCTCTGCCCTTTGCACTTTGAGATGCATCTCAGTACTTTAAAATGGTGGACTATAGTGTATGGTAATTGGGTGGCCGAGACAGAAGCTTGGAGAAGGGTCAGGAACCAAGAGGAAGGAAGCCAGCTGGCGGTCATTCTGATAGATGTCATTTGAAAGTATCGGGGTTAGGAATGCTTGGTGATTCTGCAGTTTGGTGTACTTGAAAGGAGCACATTAACTCCCAAGAGGTAAGAATGAGTGACCAGTCATGTGGGTGAAAGAATAAAAGCCTTTCAGGCAGGGAGGTCTGTCCGCATCACTGTCTGGTATGGGGGGAGGGGTTACTGATTAAGACTGAAAGAAGCTGCAGTGGGTTGTAGATTTAGTCAGCTCTATCTTGGGTACTAGCTTACAAAGTACCCAGGACATCTTCAAGGAGTGATGTCTCATAAAGGCAGCGTCCATTATTAAGGACCTCCAGCACCCAGGGCATGCCCGTTTCTCACTGTTACCATCAGGTAGGAGATACAGAAACCTGAAGGCATACACTCAGCGATTCCGGAACAGCTTCTTCCCCTCTGCCATCCAATTCCCTTTTTCAGGATTGAGAAGAAGGGGAGAGGTGCCAAAATAACAAAGGTGGTGCGAAGGGAAGGAGCTTAACTGGGAGGTGGTAGGTGAAGCCAGCTGGATGGGAAAGGTCAAGGCCTGGAGAAGAAGGAATCCTATAGGAGAGGAGAGGGGATCACAGGAGAAAGGGAAGAAGGAGGGTACCCAGGGGGAGGTAATAGGCAGGTGAGAAGAGGATTAAAGGTCAGAGTAAATAGAAGAAGTGGGGAGGGGGGGTGGGAATTTGTTTACCAAGAGAAATCAATGTTCGTGCCATCAGATTGGAGGTTATCCAGATGGAATATAAGTTGTTGCCCCTTTGTCCTGAGGGTGGTCTCTTCTTGGCACAAGAGGAGGCCATGGACTGACATGTCGGAAACAGGAATGGGAATGGGAATTAAAATGTTTGACCACTGGGAAGTCCCACTTGCAGCAAACGGTGCAGAGGTGTTCGACGAAGTGGTCCCTCGTGCAATGATGTGAAGTCTGGATTGTGTTTAGGATACATTGGAGGGGGTTTCTGGATGGCCAGATGAGCTGAGAGAAGGTGGAGAGAGGGACTGAAAACAAAGTCTGTTCACTGCACCTTAAATAAACAGATGGCTGTTTCATTAAATCTCCATTGCAGAAATAACCAAGCCCCTATACCTACTGGGCTTGTCCTGTCAGAAATTACATCACAGGATTTAAAAAGGAACTCACCACCATCTGGTTTTTATGTGTTTTAGCAACAGCTCCCATAATTTGGAATCAATGCTTAAACCACTGTAAACATGAATCGCTAATAAAGACAAGGACAAAGAAACCAGCTTACAAGGCAGCTATGTGTTTCCCAGACTCGGCCACGTTGGAACAACTGAAATACTCCCCTGGGGAATTACCCTTGCTCTGATTGATGTGGAGTCCAATTTCGTGCATTCCTGGCTGATGTTCCTGAAACAGCATACTGGTCCTCTCCTTCCATACCACAATTCCCCGATGTCACCACAGGGAGCTGCTTCTCTCATTCCAAACAAATGCACGCTTCTTCCAGCAAAGACATTTCTCAGCAAGTGGGGCAGAAAACCAGATATTAAATCTGTTTGACAAGGAGAGCATGAAATGTTTAACTTTTAGCATATTCAGAAGGAGGAACATTGGGCTGACATAGTGGGTGTGGAGCCATGTCCACTGAGGTGGATTAGTACAAACCCAATGACTATTGCTGAGTAACCAACAAGGGAAAAGACTATGGTAACTCTTTAGCTCCCCACTTGTGTTTTATTCTACTCCACAGGAAGCGTTCTGTACTGATACACTCCAGTGATGGCTTGCAGGAAATTGATGTAGAGTGGCCTGAATCTGCATAGAGCACCGGAATGAGTCAGAGATTGATGATGCATGATAGCTTTTAAAGGCTGCTGTTTAAGGGCAGACAGATTTTAAATAATGAGGAAGTTGTTGGACAGGATGAGGTTCAGGAGCTCTGAAACTTGAGATGAAGTTCATCAGTCCCATGATCTCAGTAGGAAGTAGGGTTGAAAAGAAGCTGGCTCTTTAGTGAAACTATGAGCCCAAGTTGTTAAATCTCTGAACTGAGTGGGAAAGTTTGATCTGGTCAACTTTTTTCTGTTTTATAGAGGAGGTGTGGAACATCTAGTCAGTGTGCTCTTCAGGAATGTGAGACAGGCATCTCCAGAAAAGGGACTGTCAGGCTAATCAACACGTCCACTCATTAATCTTCCCCACCACCACTACATACATTACTTCTTCCTCTCTTCCCCCCCCCCCCCCACCCCCGCACCTTCTTGCTTTGACCTCATCTCTTTTTTCCAGTCCTGATGCAAGGTCTCGGCCTGAAATGTCCACTGTTTATTCTTTTCCGTAGTTGCTGCCTGGCCTGCTGAGTTCCTCCAGCATTTTGTGTGCATTACTTTGACTTCCAGCACCTGCAGTTTTCTCTTGTTTGGAGTATTGTGTGCAGCTTTGGTCACCTACCTGCCGGAAAGATGTAAATAAGGTTGAACGAGCTGCCAGCACAAGTGGTGCATGCGAGCTTGATTTCAACATTTAAGCAAGGTTTGGATAGGTACATGGATGGTAAGGGTAAGGAGGGCTGTTTTCCCAGTGTAGATCAATGGGAGTAGGCAGTTTAAATGGTACAGCATGAATTAGATGGGCCAAAGAGCCTGTTTCTGTGTTGTATCTTTCTATGACTCTATGATTACCAGGTTGAGGAACAGTTATTACCCTTCAACCATCAGGCTCCTAAACCAGCGTGGTTCATCTAACTCAACTCTGAACTGATTTTACAACCTATGGACACCCTTTCAAGGACTCAACAATTCATGTTCTCAATATTATTTATTATTCATTTATTATTATTATTATTTGTTCTTTTTTGTATTTGCAGAGTTTGTCTTCTTTTGTGCATTGGGTATTTGTGTGGGTGTGTAGTTTTTCATTGATTCCATTGCATTTTCTTTGTATCTACTGTGAATGCCTGCAAGAAAATGAATCTCATGGTAGTATATGGTGACATTTACATACTTTAATAATAAAGTTTACTTTGAACTTTGAAAGAAAGAGAATTGCAAAATTAAATGACAGGAGCAATGACAAAGAATAGAGAGACTTTGTACCTTTTTCACTGCAGAGGACACCTCACATCACATGTCACACAAAGCGCTGGAAGAACTCAGCAGCTCAGGGTAGCATAGACATTCTATCCTCTCCATAGATGCTGCCTGACTGAATTCCTCCAGTGCTTTGTGTGTGTTACATTGTTAAATTGGACCAGCCACTTCTCTGTGTGATACAACTTTGCACATCTGACACTTGGTGAGCTTCATCCAATCACCTAATTATATTGTCAGCCCCAACTTACCAATTGGAATTTGAAGCAATATTGAGCCATCTAGGACCTTAATTTATGACTCCCAATAATTCAAGAAGCACACCCTAAGGTAGGTTTAGTGATATATATATAAAGTTCAATGTTCAAAGTACATTCATTATCAAAGTACGAATACATTACACAACCTTGAGATTTGTCTCCTTACAGGCAGCTACGAAACAAAGAAACCCAAAAGGGTTCTTAAAAAAAGACTGTCAAATGAGCAGGGAGGGAAAAATAAACAAATCATGCAAACAATAAAAGTATGCAAAATTGCATTCAGAACTGGAGTTGTACAAAAGACATGAAGCCAGGCATCACTGTGACCGGTGCATGCCACAGCTTCAGTTCAGTGCAGAGCTGAGTAAACGTCATGGAGTACTGAGCAGAACCAGGCAGAACCAGCCTGTCCCTCGCCTACAGTCATGACACCTGACCTTTCCAATCTGGCCCAGAGCTTAAATCATCCAGACTTTCCTTGCTCTTGGACCACTCTGGAGCCTGGACCCCACTACCACGATTTAGGCCATTACTGACTTTTCCAATTCAGCCCGGTGCTTAAATCAGTCAAACATCGGGTCTCAGGGATGCCTCTACTCTGCCTCACCTCTCCACTCTTAGCAGTGAATGCAATTAATAAAATAGTTAGTAGTTTTCTTTGTTTTGATTGCCACTGATAAGTAGTTGGTGGGCTTCTTAAACCAGAAGGTTTAAGCAAAATGTTCCTAATTGGGACATTGATGCATTGATGTCCGCATGCCATTGAATTTCAGTGCTGCTCGTATTTTTTCCATCATAGTAACTCATGATGTCTGTTACGGACCTTTGAAATTATTCACAGAGCTGATTTGCTAAAATTTCTGTCTGAATCGTGAGGCTGTGCTCAATGGTGGAAATAATATACGCAAGGCAGTATGTGGGTACAACCTAGGATTTGTGTCTTTGAGGCAAAGCAAGAAGTCATGATTTCTCTCCCAGTAATTCTACAAAGCAATATATGCAAGATGGTTAGATAATGTGAAGTTATTTCGATGCAGTAGGAAGAACATGGGGGGGCCACAGTAGTGTAGAGCGGTTCCCATGCCAAGCCATAATGCAGCTGGATAGGATCCTTTCTATGGTGCTTCAATAAAAATTGGCGAGGGTCAACGGGCACATGCTGAATCTCTTTAGTTGATTAGGGAGTAGGTTGGGGCAGCATGGTAGCATAGGGGTTCACACAATGTTTTACAATACAGGCAACCTGGGTTCAATTCCCATAGCTGCCTGTGAGGAGTTTATACACTCTCCCCATGGCCAGGTGGGTTTCGTCTCACAGTCCAAAGACTTTCCAGTTGATAGGTATATTGTTCATTGTAAATTGTTCCATGATTAGGCTAGGGTTAAATCAGGGGATTGCTGGGCAGCATGGCTTAAAGGGCCAGAAGGGCCTATTGTTCGCTGTATCTCAATAAATAAATAAATATTTTCCTATGTAAACTACCAGTAAATGTTGGTGCCCAGAGAGATTAGTATATGTTGGTTTAGGAAACTAGGAAAGTAAACATGAAGGTGCAACAAGCAATTAAAAAGGCAAGCAATGCTTTGTCATTTATTGCAAAGAGGTTAATGTGCAAAAAGATGAAGCTTCACTAGAATTTGATGGAGGGGCATCAGATTTGGAGAACTTCATCTAGTTTTGGTCTTAGTGACTGAAGAAGTTCTGGATAGTGTACAGCACATACAGTAGATATTAATTCCTGGGATTGAGCAGACCATGTGATTGTATTGGGTTTGCTGACCGAGGAGTTCTAAACTAGTTCACTTCCTTGTTTATTCTCCACAGTGAGGTTAGCTGCCTATACCCACTATTTGAGCAGTGAGTCCCCCTCCCTCTATCAAGGAGAGGATACTTCTAGCTAACGAAATAGTTTAATCACAGTTCACAAAATGCGGGAGGAACTCAGCAGGCCAGACAGCAGCTCTGGAAAAGAGTAAACAGCTGAGGTTTCATGCTGAGACCCTTCAGCAGGACTCTTCATCCTGCTGAAGAGTCTCGGCCTGAAACATTGACTGTACTCTTTTCCATAGAAGCTGCTTGGCCTGCTGAGTTCCTCCCGCATTTTGTGTGTGTTGCTTTGGATTTGCAGCATCTGCAGACTTTCTCTTGTTTGTGACAGTTAATCTATTTCTAGTGATACACGTCTAAATTCTCACAGCATTCTTAAAACTCACAGAAGCTTTCTAGCTTAAAAAAAGATTTCTAAATTATGAACAATTTCTAAAACACAAAAGGATACCAAAGCACAGGAGCAAATCCTATAAATTGGACGGACATATTAATGATGCTGATGAGCAAATTGTCTGTCCTAGAAATCAAAGACAGAGAAATGGATTCTAGTTCACTACGTGTTTCTGACTTTCTTCTTGCTGTTCCTAATAAGCCTGACTACCCTCTACATTTATACTGTTTCTCTGCCCCTTTTGCACGCACATGATATTGTTTTCAGATACCTTTTTACACAAAACTATCTAAAAGCTTATAGAGACAGTCCTCAGATTACCACAATTAATACCTTGAAACTGACTCCTTGAGCACATAACCCTTCAACTATTAACCAATTATTTTAAACCAACTATTAGCTAAGCATTTATTTTTAATCATTTTAACTTTTTAGAAGTGCTAATTGATGTTATCAATTTAGTCTGCAAGCTTCCTTTAACTAAACAATTACCCAGTGTTGTCTGGTTTGAAACAAACCTAATTATACAATCCAATGTCTTACACTGCATCTCTTGAGCAGTTGAACCAGAGCTTTTTAGACAGTGTGTTTATTTGCAAAGCTATTCTTTCAACTTCAGGCTGATTGTTGCATGCCATTTACATTAGGTGCTGAAGACTGGCTCACATTTATGACATGAAGCTAAACAAAGAGTATTGTTTGGCAGTTTATTTTACTCAAAAACAACATTTTGATCTCTAGAAGTTTCAGCTGCTGTTGGAAAGCTGAGCATGGCAATAAAAAAGAACCCCCCCCCCACCCCAGCCTTGGACAGTGAACATACATCACAGTACAGTCCTTGAAAGTGAAACAATAGGTTATGGAATCAGTTCAGTGTTGAGGTGAGTGAAGTTATTCACACTGATTCAGGAGCTGATAGCCAAAGGGTAATAACTTCTCACAAATGCTGCCTGAACTGCTGAGTATTTTCCATTCTTCACTTTCTGTCATGAGCCTTTTGCCTTGCTGTAGAACATTGAGGTTCAAGGTTTCTCAAGTATCTGTTTGTACTATTTGTTAAAGCCAGTAGACCCTGGTGCTTTCTGTTTAATCTTGTCAAGTTAATTGCGACTGGCATGGGTTTCCTGCATTCTATGATTATTTTTGCACTTTAGCAGAGTCTTTGTGTTTGTGGAGAATGATCTGTTTTGTGGTGCTGCTCAGTCATGCCTCCGATACACTTCTATGTCTAATTTCTTGTTTGCGATTCTTCATGGGGAATCTGCCATTGCTCCACTCCTCATTGCCGGCGCTGACCATGACAGACTCTGCTGTCCTCCGTTCCTGGGTTCCAGTCCTTGCGAGTGACCATCATGACACTTCCTTTTTAAGGGTAAACATGAGCTCTGTCACTGTCCCACTGAGTAAACATAATACTAAGCTTCCAACGACAGATCCTGAGCGGAAATGTTATAAATTTCCTAGCATTTGCAGATTTTTTTTTTGATTTCCATTGATCTTGCTTGCCGTAGACTAGGAAGTAAAGTGACTATTGGAGGAACTCAGGAGGTCAAGCAGCATCACTGGAGGCAGAGGGGTAGTTAACATTTTGAATCTCTGCTGCGACTACTTTCCCTTTGCAAACACAAGACAGATGCCGTGTCACTTCAGACTGCAACTGATATAGCCCCTCTGGCCTCTTGCTCAATCCAGAGGTGAAGGTGACAAGCAGAGGTGAAGATGACAAGTATGAACTAATAGGGAGTGGTTCAATATTGATTCTTGTCTCCAGGGTGGTTTGCTGCTTGCAGTTAACATCCAAGCAGTTTTTTGTTAAAGATTACTAACTTTTTTGGTTTGCTGGTGTTGCTGAATTAATATTCCCCTCCACTGTACTGAGTGGTGAAGCACAAAGAAATGGGACCTTGCCAAGTTAAACTTCCAGACCAGAGGACAGGAAACATATTTTTTCCCAAATTTATTTTTTTGTCTAAAACACTTGCAGCTGTTCTGCGTTTAACCGTTTCAAATGACTGCCCAACTCCTAATGACTGCAGGAACAGGACGAGCAATGTGACCAGGGGGAACAATGAACCGTTTGTGTGAGACCAGGTCCGAGTAAAGCTTACCATCCTGTGTCTGTCCCTGCTGTGTGGGGGAAGTGGGGGGGGAGGGGGTAACTGGAGGTCAGTTCTCCTTTGCTAAAGGACAAAGGGTGGGACATCGCACACAGCTTAAAAATCACATAAATAAAGAGCAGCTTCAAAAATCTTCTTTTGCAGAATCCAGGATGGGTGTGGGACGGCAGGGAATGTTATGGTCAAAAGTTTGCTGGAATTGTTTCCTTTAAGCCAAGAGTCCGGGCTAATATTCCCGGCCCAGTAGGCTTGAGTTCATGATCCGGCTTCTCTGAGCCGCAAAACAAACGAACTGTTCCTGCGACTGCTAAGCTCATAAGGACGGTGAACGTCAGCAATGGGAACAATGCAATGTTTGTGAGAACAATGGTTCAATGGTCCAATTTAATATCAGAGAATGCATACAGTATACAACCTGAAATTCTTACTCTTCACAGGCATCCATGAGAAATAAACAACACCAAAGAATGAATGATGGAAAACGTTAGAACCCCCAAAGCCCCCTCTCCCCTCCTACGCACGAGCAGCAGCAAAAGCACCAAATCCTTCCTCCTCTCCTCCCTCACTTGCTCCAGCAAAAACATCAACCACCCACCATGCAAGTAATAAGAAAGCCCCCCCCCCCCCCAGATCTGGAGTCCCTCAAAAACTGATGACCATCCCAACACTTTGACATCTTAGACAGGCTCTTAGCGAGGGACAGAGAGAAATAATCTCTCCTGCCACAGCAAGTGGGGAGGCCAACAGCCCGCTGTTTCGATGTCACTCTTGCTTGTCTGAGTTCTCAAGTTCCACTGGTCAGTGGACTCACCATCAAGAGGAGAGAGACTGCTCGGGTGCAGAGGCTCCCGATCCTCCTCCCTGCCTGTGATAGGTACTTGAAACTAGGATGTTACACTCAACCAAGAAAACATGGACAGGCAGGAAGGGCCAATCCAACGGCAGGCAGCACGGTGGGTAGTGCTGCTGCTGTTTCATACGGTAGCTCTGGAGACCCTGGATTGATTCTGCCCTCCAGGGTTGTATGGAGTTCACACATTCTCCATGTGAGCATAAGATGTTTCGCCGGGTGCTCCCGACCCATCCCACATCCCAAAGGTATGCTGGTGGTAACTTAGCTGACTGGTGTATATCACCCTGAGTGAAGATGGAGGGTCGGAGAATTGAGGAAGAATTGATGGATGAGTGGCAGGTTAGAGGGGGAAAATAGGAGAACTGTGATCCATAGGATTGCTCTGAAAACTGACATAGATCCAATGGCAAACACAAGGAAATCTGCAGATGCTGGAAATTCAAACAACAACACACACAAAATGCCGGTGGAACACAGCAGGCCAGGCAGCATCTATAAGGAGAAGCGCTGTCAATGTTTCGGGCCGAGACCCTTCGTCAGGACTTACCGAAAGGAAAGATAGTAAGAGATTTGAAAATAGTGGGGGGAGGGGGAAATGCGAAATGATAGGAGAAGACCGGAGGGGGTGGGATGAAGCTAGGAACTGGAAAGGTGATTGGCGAAAGTGATACAGAGCTGGAGAAGGGAAAGGATCATGGGACGGGAGGCCTCAGGAGAAAGAAAGGGGGGGAGCACCAGAGGGAGATGGAGAACAGGCAAACAACTAAATATGTCAGGGATGGGGTAAGAAGGGGAGGAGGGGTATTAACGGAAGTTAGAGAAGTCAATGTTCAATGACTTTGATCCAATGGGCTGAACAGCCTCCAGCTACTTCTAAACATGAGCTCTATTTGTTACACATGCATTGCAATATTCAGGGAAGTGTGTCGAGCAACACAGCCCTAGATGTTCTGTGGGCAGTCTGCAAGTATTGCTGTGCTTCCAGCACCAACAGAGCACGCACACAGCTTACTATCCCTAACCTGTACATCTTTGGAATGTGGGAGGGAACTGGAGCACATGGATGAAACCCATGTGGACAAGGGAGAACATACAAACTCCTTAGAGACAGAGGCAGGATTGAACCCGGGTCACTGGTGCTGTAATAACATCATGCTCACCGCTATGCTTAAGGAAATATGAGAAAGAAGTAATCTTAATACTGTGAAGAGCATTCTGACAGGCTGCATCACCGTCTGGTAAGGGGGGATGGTGTGGTGTGCCACTGCACAAGATCGAAAGCAGTTACAGAAAGTTGTAAAGTTAGTCAGCTCCCATATGAGTACTAGCCTTAGTAGTATCCAAGATATCTTCAAGGAGCGGTGCCTCAGAAAAGTGGCTTCCATCATCAAGGACCTCCATCACCCAGGACATGCCCTTTTCCCATTGTTACATTCTGGAAGGAGGTACAGAAACCTGAAGGCACTCACTCACGATTCAGGAACAACTTCTTCCCCTCTGCCATCGATTCCTAAATGGACATTAAACCCATGAACACCACCTCACTACTTTTTTACTTCTATTTTTTGCACTACTTATTTTAATTTAACTATTTAATATCTATATACTTCCTGTAATTCAGTTTGTTTTATTTTCTCTATTATTCTGTAGTCTATGGCTTTGCTGCTGCGAAGGCAACAAATTTCATGTCATATGCCAGTGATATTAAACCTGCTTCTGATTCTGATTAATATATCTGACATAGCAGGAAAACATTGTACTAAAATGGTGAAAGATATTCGAGGTCCATAAAATCATCTTTGACCCATTTAAGAACAGATCTTCAGTACATGATATTAAAAATTTTATTGAATGGAAATCAAAGACAAGGGTTAATGATTTAATATCAGAGTTGTTCTGCTCACAGCTGAGGCCAGGAAATAAAGTTACACACAATGAGTATTAAAAGCCCACGACTTTTCTCTGAAAAGATCCCAATGTGGGGGGCGATCATAGAGTTCAGAACTACCAGTAACAGATTTTGAAGGAGATAGGGTTGGTGGAGTTAATGTGCAGGTCAGACCTGCAGCTCAGGTGGGGGCAATTAGAGAGCAATGCAGCTGGCTCCAGAGCGTCTGGGCTCTTAGAAGGCAGGAAACCCATTCAGTGTCTCTCTTGGTACAATCTGATTGACAGCAAGAGGTACCATTCAAAGCCTAATAGCTGTTTTCAACTGTTTTTCAGACATACTTTGCTCTGTCAGTTCACTGATCCTTAAATGGAGTCGTGCTGTTGGTGTAAGAGCACGCAGTGCATGTCATCCTGTGGTGGTCTGTTCATAAAAGAGCTCCACATATCAGATACCATCACAAAAAAAAAGGTTCCACTCCATTTGAGCATTTCTACTAAAAATAACCTTC
Source organism: Hypanus sabinus (assembly GCF_030144855.1). NCBI lineage: Eukaryota > Metazoa > Chordata > Chondrichthyes > Myliobatiformes > Dasyatidae > Hypanus > Hypanus sabinus. The sequence goes on from NC_082721.1 coordinate 82,305,602, forward strand.
ATTCAGTGTCACCAAGAAATGGGGGCCAGAAATTATTTACTTGCTAGCAGTTCCACGCCTTTCCCACTGCTGAATGTGTCTGCCAGGAAAATCATATCTGAACCTTTTGACAATCTCTGACTTGAGCAGACACAGTGGATCACAGACCACTGCTAAGAATAGCTGAGTGTATCTGATGCTGTTATCCAATAGTGATTCTCTGACCGCCGACAGTTCCTGCCTAAAGTCTATCAACAGAATGTCTTTCAGAGGAGTAGGCAAGGTGTGGGGTGGGGGGGGGGGGAGTTCAATTTGGTTGAGAAGCAGCCATTTCCCATAAGAGAAAATATACACTGAGTGGCCACTTTATCAGGCACACCTACTTGCTGATGCAAATATCTAATCAACCAATCAGGTGGCATTAAAGCATGCAGACATGATCAAGAGGTTCAGTTGCTGTCAGACCAAGCATCAGAATGGGGAAGAAATGTGATATAAGCGTCTTTGACCATGGAATGATTGTTGGTGTCAGATGGGGTGGTTTGAGTATCTCAAAAACTGCTGATTGCCTGGGATTTTCATGTACAACAGTCTCTGGAGTTTACAGAGAAACATATGAAAAACAGAAAAAAAACATCCAGTAAGCAGCAGTTCTGTTGGCAAAAACATCTTGTTAATGAGAGAGGTCAGAAGAGAATGGCCAGAGTGGTTCTAGCTGACAGGAAGGTGACAGTAATTCAAATGACCACACACTACCGCAGTGGTGTGCAGAAGAACATCTCTGAATGCACAGCATGTTAAACCTTGAAGTGGATGGGCTACAGCAGCAAGAGACCACAGACATATGGGACATACCTAATAAAGTGGTCACTGAGTGTTTAAATCTCAGTGTTGAGGGCAAAGGATCAGGTAATGTTAGAGAGAGGTTTTGTTTGTGTTAATGACAGAGAGTGGCTGGTGTGCATGCATTTTAGTGCAAAAAGCACCTTGGGGATGGAGATGGCTTATTTCCACTCCAGTTTTTGTGGGTTCTGTGGAGGCCAATGTGCAAACTACTGGCTCTTCCTGAGATGGGCAAGAGGTTCCTAATTGGGGGCGGTGGGGTGGGTAAGTACTTTGGGAGGTAGCACATTGCTTCCTCTGTTTATTCTGGGCTACTGTGTGCTCCCAACCAAGCAATCCAAAGCCATCCTGAGGCCCTGTGTCCAAGGTGCCAGCCACTCTGAAGCACTAAAGTTGAAAGGTCACAGAGTGTTATCCAAGAAATGTTGCAAACTGACAGAACTCATTAAGGTAAACAAGATATCAGCACACCAGACACAAATCTTCAACACAATGACAGTTATGACAAAGCAACACACACACAAAATGCTGGAGGAATTCATCAGGTCAGGCAGCATCTGTATTGTATGGCCTACAGTAGAATAAGGGACTACATTATGTTGTAGGGACACATTGTTGCATGCGCTATTAGGCGTGTATTGATCTGTACGTGTGTGCTGAGTTTGGATTCTGCCAGTAAAGAACCATGAAACTTAGCTCCCGTCTACAGTGTTTTTATTAATAACATTGTTGTGTAACCAGGCCACATACGCAACAAATTGGCGATGAGGTTAATGAACCTACGTCATATTGGAATGCCGTGCTTTAATTGATGACGACACTTGGAAGAAGAGTGCAAGGAATGAGCCAAGGAGTGGGGGGAAGGAGGCAGAGCAAGGCCACGAGTCTGAAAGGAAGCGGGAGCACAGCTGGGGTCAGGAACGGCAGGTAGACCAAGAGACACAGTTGGAGCCGCAGCACGTCCGGGCGAGACCACAGCCTGGCGCTGGCCCCCAGGGGCTGAGAGTCTGCCTGCCCCAGAAGGGAGACAAAAAAGAGCCCCCCCCCCCCCACACACACACACAGATGGAGTGCGCTTGTGGCACTAGTAAAAAGGACATGTGAGTCAGAAAGGAAAATAAGGGGAGAACGGAGCTTAATTAACATAATAAAGATGGTGATGATTGGAACCGTTACAGCATTTGATAGTGGCATTGAAGACTGGGCAACTTACACTGAGAGAATGGAGTTATATTGTGAGGCTAATGGTATTAAGGATGAAAAGAAAGCCAGTGTCTTACTCAGTATGATGGGAGCAAAAACATACGGCCTGCTACGGAGTTTGTTAACCCCTGAAAAACCAGCTGACAAAATCTTCAGGCAGATAGTAGACATTCTCCAACAGCATTTAAACCCCAAACCACTGGTCGTTGCTGAAAGATTTGAATTTCACAATTGGAATCAGAGCAAAAGTGAAAGCATTTCTGAATATTGTGCTGAATTGCAGAAATTATCAGAACATTGTCAATTTGGAGCTGGTCTATTGGATGCATTGAGGACAGGTTAGAGTGTGGCATGCACTGTGAAACCACACAGAAGATGCTTCTGTGTGAAACAGACCTTACATTTGAAAAAGTGCTAAACATTGCAATATCAACGGAAACAGCGGCATGGGGCACTTCCAAGGTACAACAAAAATCTCTGGAATATGCCACAAATAAAATGTCACTGAATAGAAATGAGGAAAGAAATGTTACCATTGTGGGAACAGGTCAAATGACCTTGATGACTATTGGTTTAAAGACAAAGAATGCAGAAACTGTGGCAAACAGCGCCACATTGGCAGAGTATGCAAAGCTAGTCAACAGCAGAAAAAGGGCAAAATACAGAGAAACAAGAAACCCCAGGAAGGAAAATACAACAAGGTACACAAAATGAAAGAAGGCAGTTCTGATGAAAACGACTCCGACGAAAGTGAATTGTCTTGTCGGCAACTCCACAGCGTGAAAGAAACAAATGATCGAAGAGTAATAAGGATAGCTCCACAAGTGGCAGGTGTGATACTGAAAATGGAGTTGGACACGGGCTCAGCTTTAACAGTGATCTCTGTACATGACTACAAATGAGTGTTTTCTCACATACCTCTGAAATGAACTAAACTACAGCTAAATACTTACACAGGACAGAAAATGCATCCCAAAGGTAAAATTAAAGTGACAGTGACCTACAGAGATGAAACACAGCAGCTGAACCTCTATGTATTGAGAAATGGAGGACCACTGTTGCTGGGACGGGAATGAATCAGATGGATTGGCACACCATCAAGGCACTAGACATGCCAACAAAGGAGGGCATATCGGTGGGGAAGATGTCCACAGCTCTCCTCTCACCCATTGTCAACTATTATGGCGATGAGGAGGAGCTTGCCGGTGTCGACGATGAGGACGAACGCAGTATCTGTGGCTGCAACTCAGATGAAGATACAGAGGATGCAAGTGAGACAGATATTGCCAATAAGCAGGATGATGAAGACTACCTGGAATTTAAAGAGCAGATGTACCAGGAGAAATTGACATCTCTCAAGAGACAGCTACTGCACTTACAGGAAGGCACTTTGCAGGAGTATCAGAAAAGGATGAAGAAACTAGATCAACAATACAAGGACAGAATTCGAAATGCAGACTTTTTTCTGCAACTGGAGACAGAACAAGTGGGAAGGAATTATATTTAAGAGAAGAAAGCAGCAGTGAAAGAATTTGAAGATAAAAAGATTGAGATAGAAGAAAATAAAAAGTTAATTGAGAATGATAGGCTAACAATGGAACTCACAGGAAATTCTATGGAAGTAAAGCCAATAATGACTAGGAAACTAAGGAGGAGACCTAATGACCCTATTCCAATTACAGACAAAAGACAAAAACCTGCACCTGCGCAGTTAAATTACTTGTTAACAGATGAACAGATAATGGAAGATCTACGAACTCTCAATAAGCCTAAATCTCCGAAAAGACCAGCATCTCCATCTTCTCCTGAGCATCTTCCCAGCACTCCTGCTGAATCATCAGCAAAAAGATATGAAGCATAAATAGAAGATGGAAAGTTATATTATGATAAGTGATGGTATCATTAAAGTCAGGCTATCTATTTGGAATCTAAGGAGAATACGAAGATTGGCTGTGTAATTAGCTCAGCTGGATCAAATGAGATATGGGTAAGGGAGACAACTGATAGCACAAAGATGTATATATATCTAGGACAGCTGCACAGAGGAGTCTTCATTATACAGAGGCGATCTGCTTCCTAGAACTCTTAGCAAGTTGGAAGTGCACATCTTCTTAACTCCCTATGCTCAGAGGTCAACTTTTCATGACTTTTATATTGAAATCTGTATTAAAACAAACAAGTTTGTTGACAGACATTACCCGAAGAGGCAGAGAAGACCCTCCCATAGACTTGAGTTATAAATGGGTCTTAGACCAAAAGTAAAAAAAAAGGCTTGTTATAATTTGATATTATTAAGTTACTAAGTAAACAAATGTTAGGCGTTTGTATGTTAAGAGTAAGCATATTTGTTTAGCATAGTGCCCCAGTAAAACAAAGTAGATACACTATTAAAATAAAAGGGGAGGAGTGTTCTGTATGGCCTACGGTATAATAAGGGACTACTTTATGTTGTAGGGACACATCATTGCATGCACTATTAGGCACGTATTGAGCATGCTCTGTTAGGCGCGTATTGTTCTGTACATGTGTGCTGAGTTCGGAGTCTGCCAGTAAAGAACCATGAAACTTAGCTCCTGTCTCCAGTGTTTTTATTAATAACATTGTTGTGTAACCAGGCCACATACACAACAGCATGTAGAGAAAAGAGTAAATAGTCAATGTTTTGAGCTGAGACCCTTCATCAAGACTGGAAAGGAAGGGGAGAAGTTAGAATAAGAAGGTGGGGGGAGGGAAGGAAGAAGCACAAAGTGGCAGGCGATAGGTGAAACTGGGAGGGAGAGGGGTGAAGTAAAGAGCTGGGAATTTGATTGGTGAAAGAGATAAAGGGCTGGAGAGGGGAGAATCTGATAGGAGAGGACAGAAGAACATGGAAGGAAGGTGAGAGGGAGGAGTACCAGAGGAAGAATTATGACTGCCCACATGAGACGGCCTACAGGGATGAGGTCCAGCACCTGACTGTGTGGTGTGCCGATAACAACCTGGCCCTTAACACCCAGAAGACCAAAGAGATCATTGTGGACTTCAGGCATCCTAGGAGCCACACTCACGTCCCCATCTACATCAACGGAGCTGTAATGGACTGTGTACCATGCTTCAAATTACTTGATATCCACATTTCCGATGATCTCATCTGGTCCCTGAACTCCTCCATCCTGATCAAAAAGGCACAACAGTGCCTTTATTTCCTGTGGAGTATCAAGAAATCTCACCTCTGTCCCAGGATACTGAAGGACTTTTACCACTGCACCATTGAGAGCATACTCACCAACTGCATCTCAATTTGGTATGGTAATTGTCCTATATCGGACCGCAAAGCACTCCAGTGGGTGGTGAATACTGCCCAGCGGATTATCGGCACCAATTGCCCACTATTTTTCAAATTAATTTTTTTATGCATTTCTACAAACCGACTACAAACAAAAACCCCAACAACAAAGAGAAGATAAATACAGTGCAAAATAAACTTTACAATTATATAATTCATAACAATAAGGAAACAGCACCCAGAATAAAATCATATAAAGTTAGTATCCTCTGCTCCCTCCCACTATGAAACTCCAGGCCAACCATTACAATATGTTAAAAAAATTAATCAGAGCATTTGATCCTACAAATCTGTAAATATAAATTTAAAAAAAGAATAATAATGCTTTCTGCCAAAACTATAATGTAATTTCCATCAAAAAGAAACCGTAAAACTTACAGAGAGAAAAAAAAAGCTGAAAGTAAGGGATTAAAAAGATTAAACTTAATCTAAAGAGTAGTTATGGAAGTATTCAAGAAAAGGTCCCCACACCTTTTGAAATTTTATGTCTGAATTGAGGAGTGAGTAATGAATTTTTTCCAGGTCCAAACAGGACATAATATCATTAAGCCATTGAGCATTAGTGGGTGGGGCAACATCTCTTCACCTGAGGAGAATTAAGTGTCTAGCCAAAAGAGAGGGAAAAGATAATGTTCAACGTTTAGTTGGATTCATGTCTGCCTCACCCAAGGTACCGAAAAGAGCAATCAGAGGATTAGGTTCTAAGAGCGAATTAAGAATATGGGATAAAGATAAAAAAATTTCTCTTCAGAATTTCTCTAGACTAGGACAAGCCCAGTACATATGGATAAGAGAAGCCTCGCCCCCTTTACACTTGTCACAAACAGGGCTAATGTCAGGATAAAACCACGACAGTTTAGTTTTAGACATGTGAGCCCTATGTACAACCTTAAACTGTAAAAGACAGTGGTGAGCACATAAAACCAATTGCTCACTATTGAGAGCATCTGCCATAAACACTGCCTGGGCAGGGCAAAAAGCATCTCACCCTAACCATGGGCCTTTTACTATCCTCCCATCCAGTAGGTGCTACAGGAGCCTCCGCTTCTGCACCAGCAGGCACAAGAAGAGCTTCTTCCCTGAGGCTGTGACCCTGCTGAACCTCACATCACAGCGCTAGGCAGTATTGTGCCCATATTGTACTGTTTCAGTACTTTTACATTTGTGTGTTGTAGCACTTACTTTTTATTCGCAGTCATTTTGTAAATAACACTATTCTTTGCACTTCTGGTTAGATGATAATTGTGTTTCATTGGCTTTGTATCTGTACTCGACACAATGACAATAAAGTTGAATCTAATCTAATCTAATAACATGAAACCAAGGTTATTATAGCTCTTATTGGGACTGGTTGTTGACTTGAACCATGGGAAATATAGCAAGAACATACAACTATCAATGTGGCAAGACTTCATGAAACTTCATTGAAATAACTGAGAATATTACTTAAAATAAAATTATTTGGTAACCAATTCAAAGAAGCCCCTTTGCTGCAGAAAGGTGTGAATCAGAAGTCAATGCAAAGTTTATACTTAGATCAAAGACAACTAAAAGTTTCAGCTGGGTTTCCTTCCTCCCTCGCAATATGCACTGCTTGAGTTCCAGTCTATGGGAGAAAGTAAGCATGAAGCAGAAAATGAAAACTTCAGAGACAAATGTTACCTGGACACAGAATAGGTCTCAGTAGTCTTCAAGAGTGCTGAGAATTTTATATCAACATGTGCTTGGATGAATATCCCAGGTGAAAGGTTAAAGAGGGATTTAATCACCTATATCCTATGTGAATAATACTGTATATGAATCCTGATGAAGGGTCTTGGTCCGACACGTCGACTGTACTCTTTTCTATAGATGCTGCCTGGCTTGCTGAGTCCTCCAGCATTTTGTGTGTGTTGCCTGAATAATGTAATGCAGGTTTCCTTCAACCCTGTTGAATCAAAGCCAATGTGCAGAGAGGACTATGCAGAATAGAAATATAACCAATTGTAATGTGCAACGTCAGTAGCAGTACAAAAAAACTATTGACTTTGGTCTTGAATATTTCAACAGGTACAATGTCCACAACCTCCAGAGGGAGAGTTCAAATATCCTCCATCCATTCACGATTTCACAAAATATGCCAGTGATACTAAACCTGATTTTGATTCTGTAAGACCAACACTTCATTTCCTGGGTCCGATTTTCTCTTGAATTCTGTGGGTTATCACTTCCCTTTGTCTACCCTGCCAATTGTTAATTTAAACGTTTCAGCATCTGTCACATCCCTGCAAGTAAACATTGGCTAGTGCCTAACAAGCTGTCAACTGATCCTGTTATACACGCAGTACTGTGCAAAAGCCACAGGCGATTTATATATACACATATACGTATATAACAAGGGTGTCTCAGACTTTTGCACATTACTGTATTTGTCAACATGGAGTGGAGAGTGAGCTTGTAAATCTGATGAGAGCAAATGATGTTGAGAATGGCGAGGGTGGAGTGCTGTGGGAGGGGTGCGGTACAGGTGGCAGAGAAGGAGTGCTGGAGGGTTGTGTGGCACGTGTGCAGGCACGCACAGCCCTAAGAGTTCAGTCAAGTTCATTTGATTTGAAACAGTTGCTTTATTGACTGTACAGAATATCCCTCTGGATTTTTATGCTCCACCTCCTCTTCCTTCCCCTTTTCCCAACCATGATTCCTCTCTCCCTGTCTCCTTCCCACTCTCAGTCCACAATAGAGAACCATATCATATTCAGGTTTATCAAACTCACATATGTCATGAAATTTGTATATTTGTGGTAGCAGTACAGTGTAATACATAATATTACCACAGTACTGTCCAAAAGTCGTAGGCAGCCTAGTTGTATACGTGTGCCTAAGACCTTTGCACACTACTGTGTATACACACATTTGGAGTTTGCATGTTCTCCCTGTGATCATGTGGGTTTCCTCTGAGTGCTGTGTTTCCTCTCACTTCCTAAAAATGTGCCCATTGATAGGTTGACTGGTATTGTAAATGTGCATGTGATTGGTAGAATCTGGAAGAGTTAATGACAGTGTGAGGAGGACTAAACATTAGATAAATCAGGATGGGAGTAGATGGTGGACATGGCTGAGCTGAAGGGAATGATTCTATGCTAAATCTTTCTGTGTTTCTAAGACAAACAAGACTGAAGTGCTTCCAACTTTCTACTGAGTGGTCAAGATGTCATCAGACAGTTGTAGATTTTAAAGAAGAAGGCAAATTGTGCCCTTATGTCCTGTTCTTTCTTTACTGCCTCAACCTTCTTAGATAACTGTACTCCACTCATTTGGCCTCTGGATCAAATCTGAATTTGGTTGTTTTACCTCTGGCAACCTACCTACCTACTTACTGCCCATTATGCCACGGGCTTTGGAGCAGCAATGAAGGTCCTCCATCTCGGCTGGCCTTCAGGGCTTCCTCCAACGTGCCAGTGGCTCGGTTTTTACTGCTTTCGATCATACAATTCCTGGGTGGAGACTCAGGAATACTGTCGCACTCAGATGTAGAAGTACGCAAGAGGTACAGCAGTTGCTGGATATCTAGAGTAGTACATATATTGTGGTGGAGGAGCTCAGCAGGTCAGACAGCATTTATGAAATAGAATAAAAAGTCAACATTTCAGGCCAAGACCCTTCTTCAGGACCTGATGAAGTGTCTCAGCCTGAAACATCAACTGCTTATTCCCATCAGATGTAGAAGGTTTCACCATTGCTGTTTCTGTAACAGCTTTGCTCGACCAGTCAGGATTGTTAGCCCAGAGCTGAACCCCTGAACCTGGAGGACCAGTGGACCATTCTTAGTCTGGCCTCTACCCTGTGACCTGTTTGGCACAGGTGACCCTCCAACAACCAAACCATAAACCCCTGACTCCTGCCAACATAGCTCTCTGGGTCATTGAGGCATGCAAGCCTCCAAATCATTGAACAAGGTTGTGGTCCTCTTGGAGGACCTGTGGAAACATTCAGACTTCTATTTGTCCAGCAAACTGACTCTTTCCCCTTAAGTTTGCGGCTTTGGCCAAACTTTTAATCATCCACTCTAGTATCTCCTTATGTAGTTTCACGTCAAACTTTGCTCCGTAATACTTCTGTAAAACAGCTGTAAATGTTTTTTGCTCTGTCGCAGGGAATAGATAAATGGAAGTGGTTGTTAATGTTGAATGGGTATACATCCAGTATATATAAACTCTTTGAAAGACACTAACAAAGTTCATCATGAGATGGGACACAGAAAATGAGGACATTACTATTACAAATGTTATTTCAAGCTATTGAAGTTTCAATGTAATAACTGATTTACTGTGAAATATCTGCCTCTTATGCTGTGCCATAGATCTGTCTCCTAATTTCCAAGTCTTCCAAGTGAATCCTGTTCTGTTGACTTAGTCACTGCAAGGAGAACGTAAGTAGAAAGAATGTCTTTTACTTTTTGATGACTTTGTGTGTTCAAGCATTTTTTGGGGTTAGCACATACAGCAAATAACTTCAGCAACTACAGCCAGAAATCTTCAGATCTGAATATAGACTGTAGATTAAATTTAAAATGCAGTTCTGAACAATGGTTTTCCTAGGAGCCATGAATCACAGTTGATGGGAAGACCTGACAATGCTGATTAAAAGTCAGTTAGGTCTCTGTGGCGTGGGTGTGAAGTGGGAGATGGAAAGTTTGTGTGTAATTCAAGGAAAACACTGTGGATGTGTTGTAAATATGGAATTGTCCTTTAATCTATAGCACATAAAATGTAATGTAGCATTGGGTCAAGCAGTCCTCTTCCTCCAAAGGAGTTTCAATGTGATGTCTCCCGTGTCCCATATCTACCAGTACTACTTCATACCTACCTGTAGTTCTTTCCAGCAACTTTCTTCATGCGACACCAATGTGCTTTCATAATTAGTTTTATGTTAGTACTTTCCAGACTCTGCTGAGCATTTACTAAAATCTGTTCATCATTTCAGAATGTGATGTGCTGTCTTTCTTTGAATCTGTGACGGATGGGGGAATGTGTTTGGTTTTGATATTTAGAACTTTCCTCGTGATATGATTATGTTAACTTTACTGCTGACTTTGAGTGAGGTTTCTGGATGTATTGAACCTCTGTCGATGACCAATACTATCTGCTTCAAGGTACAGGAAACATTTGTACTGCTTTTACCATGTCTGATTTGTGGTTTAATGACAGATTAGTACACTTTAAGGATATGAGCAAGCAAGTAACATGCATAAATTAACCACGTGATGAGTAATGATTAGTTGTAACTTGTGTTATCGTAGGAAAGCAGCATCCTTCATTGGAACCACCACCACCCAGATCATGCTCTCTTCATGCTGCTGTCATCAGGAAGAAGATACAGGAGTCTTAGGATCCACACCATCAGGTTCAGGAACAGATATTCCCCCCAACTACCAGGCTCCTGAACTAGAAGAGATAACTTCACTCAACATCACTTGCCCCATTACTGAACTGTTCACACAACCTATGAACTCACTTTCAAGGACTCTTCATCTCAGGTTCTTGATATTTATTGCTTATTATTTTACTTTTTTTCTTTTCATTCGCATTTTCATTTTTTGTTTTTTTTGCACACCGCTTGTTGTCTGTCTTGTTGGGTGCAGTCTTTCATTGTGCTTCTTGTATTTTTAGTGATTTCCCACAAGAAAGTGAATCCCAGGGTTGTATATAGTGACAATACAAATACATTGATAATATTGATAGTATTTCTGATTTTTCTTGATTATGTCTCTATACAAGTACTATAAAGGGGAATTAGGAAACTTAGTTCATGCTCCTGTTGTAAAATTGTAGCAATTTGATTAGAATTTAATTTTATTAATTTTCCCCTAAACACTCTAATGTACATTCAGAGGTCACTTACCTGACAAGGTGGCCACTGAATGTATGCTTGTGGTCTTCTGCTGCTGTAGCCAATCCATTTCAAGGTTCGACATGTTGTGTGTTCAGAGATGCTCTTCTGCACACCACTGTTGTAACATGCTGTTATTTGAGTTAGTCACCTTCCTGTTAGCTTGAACCAGTCTGGCCATTTTCCCCAGAACTCTCTCATTAACAGAGTTTTCACCCACAGAACCGCTGTTCAAAGTATTTTTCTTTTTGTTTATCTCTCTGTAAACTCTAGAGACTGCCATGAATGAAAATTCCAGGAAATCAGCAGTTTATGAGATACTCAAACCTTCCTGCCTGCATCAACAATCATTCCACAGTCAAAGTCACTCAGATCATATTCCTTCCCCTTTCTGGTGCTTGGTCTGAACAATAACTGAATCTCTTGACCATGTTGGCATGCTTTTATACAGCCAACGAGTTGCTGCCCATGATTGGCTGATTAGATATTTGCATTAATGAGCAGATGTGCCTAATAAATGGCCACTGAGTATAATTTCACTGTTCCTCTGAAGGGAAAATACCGTGCTTCATGCAAACATGTGTTTGAGCTGATATTTTGACTGAATGATATTGTCAGTGGGCATGAAGTTGCACTCTGGTAAAGTATGCATTGAATGGAAAGTAGAATAATAACTTTCAGAATCAGAATTAGGTATAATTTCAGCTGCATATGTTGTAAAATTTGGTAACTTTGCGGCAATGCAATGCATAATAATAGAAAGAGAAACTTAATTACAGTATATATATATATACACACATATATATAAATAGCTAAATAAGTAGTGCAAAAATAGAAATGATAATAAGTAGTGAGGTAGTGCTCATGGGTCCAATGTCCATTCAGAAATCAGATGGCAGAGGGGAAGAAGCCATTCCTGAATCACTGAGTGTGTGCCTTCAGGCTCCTGTACCTCCTCCCTGATGATAACAATGAGAAGAGGGCATGTCCTAGGTGGTGGGGACCCTTAGTGATGGTTGCCGCCTTTTCAAGTCATTGTTCCTTGAAGATGTCCTGGATGTTATGCAGACCAGTGCCCACGGTGGATCTGACTGAGTTTACAACTCTCTGCAGCTTACTTCGATCCTGTGCAGTAGCTGTCCTCCCTTATAGACAGTGACACAGCCTGTTGGAATGCTCTCCATTTCTACCTCTGCAGAAATTTGAGTGTGTTTTTGGCTATATGCCAAATCTCCTCAAACTCATAATGAAATATAACCCCAGTCTTGCCTTCTTTATAGCTTTGAGCGACAAGCTACAAAATTAATGGCTCATGATTTTTTGAGTCTGCCCATCAGCTCTGAAATCCAGGCTAAACAACTGAGCTCACTCTCCGACATGCTTTCCTCACCTCACGCACACTGGTCTCCACACCCTGTGAGACACACACCTCTGGACCATGGCCAGAGATGTGCACGTTAATGGCAAGACTGATCAACTTTATAGTGAAGGAAAAAACACAATGAGTAAGATTTCGGGGAGGTTGACACAAAACAGCACAAATACTGTAAACTGATACCAAAAAAAAATCAAACTGCTCGAGGATCTCAACAGGTCAGGTCGCATCCATGGAGGCAGAGGGGTGGACAATGTATTCACTGTATCGAGACTGAATATTGGGTATTAAAGAAAATGCATTTAAAATTTTAAAGGAAAAAGATATATATTAGGCACTTCTGGTAGTTGACTACCTTGTTTAATGACAGTGTGGGGAAATAGGGCAGTCCTCTGCCTTTGAACGGAAAATACTACAAAAGGTAGTGGATTCGGCCCAGTATGGGTAGAGTCCTCCCAAGCATTGAGCACATTTATAATAAACACTGTCACGGGAAAGCAGCATCCATCATCAGAGATCCTCATCTCCCAGGCCTTGTTCTTTTCTCACTGCTGCCATCAGGTAGAAAGTACAAGAGCCTCAGGACTCATACCACCAGGTTCAAGAACAGTTGCTACCCATCAACCATCAGGCACTTAAACAATGGGATTAACTACACTCACTTGTCCCAACATCAAAATGTTCGTACAACCAATGATCTCACTCTAAGGACTCTTTATCTTGTTACCTCATGTTCTCATTATTTATTGTTATTTATTTGCACAGTTTGTTGTCTTCTGCACTCTGGTTGATCTTTCATTGATCCTGCTTTAGTTACTATTCAATAGGTTTGTTGAGTACGCTCACAAGAAAATAAATCTCAGAATTGCATATGGCGATATATGTGCACTGATAATAAATTTTACTTTGACTTAATGCTTAGTCTGAGTTGGCTATGCAAATCCATCTTCCTCACAAAGAAGTCAGCCACAATGTTGATTCAGCGATAACCCCATGAATTGTTGCATGAAAATTGTTCAGCTATCAGCATTATGTTCTGTGGCAATGAAAACCACTGATATTTCAATCAGCCTTTTTCTGCTTAGCAAGATATAAAGACTGCTACGACACTGGATCAGTGGTAAGGTCTCTCTTAGAGAAAAAGGTTCAAAGGTAAGCTTGATCAATTCGCTGATTGTACATAGATTGGTCGGAAAATGACCAAGGCTGCTGGGAAAGGATACTGTGGATATGTTGAGTGAGCAAATGTGGTTGAATGTGAGACAATGAGAAATTGTCCATTTTAGACCAAAACACCATAAAACATAGGAGCAGAATTTGCTCCATCAAGCCTGCTCCTCCATTCCAGCATTTATTATCCCATGCAACACCATTCACCTTCCTTCTCCCCTTAATCTTTGATTCCCAACAACCTATCAACCTCCACTTTAAATATACCCAGTGACTTGGCCTTCATATCTGCCTGTGACAATGAATTCCACAGATTCACCACTCCGGCTGAAGAAATTCCTCCTCATCTCTGTTCTAGATGGATATCCTTCTATTCTGAGCTTGTGCCTTCTGGTCCTAGGCTCCCCCACTGTAGGAAACGTTCTCTTTTGGCAAGAGATTTAAAAAAAAAGAAGCATAAAAGTTCAAAGTAAATTTTATTCTCAGAATACATATATGTCATCACATGCAACCCTGAGATTTGTTTTCCTGTGGACATACTCAGCAAATCTATAGATTCAGTACTGTCTGCTGGCGTTTGACCTGCCTCTCTCTCTTCTCGCTCCTAACATTGGGCTGAGTTGCAGCAGTCTCGGGTCCCACACCACTAGGCTGCCGTACAGCGATTAGGCTCCTTGACGGGCTTCACTGGCCTCAGCACTGAGCTGATTCTGCAGCTGTGGGCTCACTTTCAGGGACTATGCATCTCATGTTCTCGTCATTATTTGTTTATTTCACTACTTGCGCGATTTGTCCTCTTTTGCACAATGTATGCTCGTCGATCTTTCTTATGTGTGGTTTTCTTGTGGATCCTATTGTTTTTCTTTGTTTTGTGGGTGCCTGCAAGAAGATGAATCTCAAGGTTGTTTATGGTTGTTTATACCTTGACGATCATTTTGAACTTTGAACTTTGAGATTTAAACCTGATAAACAGGTACAGAGATGTTGTTTGGTCAGAGGAAGTGGTTAGGGGCCAGGTTATGGTTTAGGGACCTGGATGTGGGGTCATTCGAGAACAGGACAGTGTCTTAGCCTCCGCTCTGCATTCAAAGGCCAGTTATATGGGCGTGGTTGGATTTTGGGCTGGCACACTGGCGAAATACATTCAGGGTCCTGTCATTGATGACACCACCGTTCAAGGCTTAGCTTTTGGGGCAAGTCTGGTATTCGAGGCCTGGAGCTTGGGCTCTCATCCATGGTCCTTATCATTGGTGAGACCTGGGTCAACATTGGAGACTGAAGCCTGAAATTTGATTGGAGGTCCAGATCGACTGAAGATTGGTTGAAGGTACAGAAGTCAAGGCCTGAAAGCTGAAGCCCCAGTATGCAAGAGATCTACAAGTCTGTGAGGTAAGTCAGGGCCCATTGTCTGTGAACCCATAGCTTGGAGAACTATCTGTGTGTGTGGATGGGTGCGAGATGGTTGGGGGACGGGGAAGAATGGGTCATGTTTTGCTGTTGTTGCTTTGTTGTTTGTTGTTTTCTGTGTTGTTGTGCTAGGTTGGCCCTGGAATGGGTGGTGACACCGGCATGCTATCTTCAGTCCATCTCTGGGTGTGTTGGTTGGTGTTGTGTATTTAATATTTCTGTAATATTTGGTGTTGGTGCGTGGCCAGGTGGTTAAGGCATTTGTCTAGTTATCTGAAAGTTACTAGTTTGAGCCTTGGCTGAAGCTGTGTGTGTGTCTTTGATCAGGGCACCTAACCACACATTGCTCTGCGACAACACTGGTGCCAAGTTGTATGGGTCCTAATGCCCATCCCTTGGAAAACATTGGTGGCGTGGAGAGGGGAGACTTGCAGCTTGGGCAACTGCCGGTCTTCCATAAAAAAAACCCTGCCCAGGCTTGTGCCCTGGAAACTTTCCAAGGCGCAAATCCATGGTCTATCGAGACTAACGGAGGCCTAACCAATATTTGAGTAATATTGTAGATATATTGTTTGATTGAGCATGCTTTGTTGTTTGTATAGTTCATTACTGGTTATATATTCACTCAAAGTAAAAACAAAGCTAGACTTGCTTTCTTGGTGACTTCATTTTCCTTACAATTAGTTTTCATTTTCTGGATTACAAATCATAACTGTGGTGACAAGGAAGTTTTAAACAAACTTGAAATGACTGCCTACCTGCTGAAACACAGAAGTACACTCAAGTTAAATAAATAGCGCAGTGCATGTCTCTTCAGTAAAGGAGAAAGAGATGAATGAGTTAAAGAAAAGGCAGGAAACAGATGTATTCGTGGGTTTATAAACAGTGAGCACTGGGTGATAATAAGAATAAATTTAAAAACAAGAGCAGAAGTGCCTGGCTGCATTGGAAAGATTAACACATTAGATTGCACAAG
The DNA here is from genome assembly GCF_030144855.1 of Hypanus sabinus. Lineage (NCBI taxonomy): Eukaryota > Metazoa > Chordata > Chondrichthyes > Myliobatiformes > Dasyatidae > Hypanus > Hypanus sabinus. Next base: position 82,321,748 of record NC_082721.1, read on the forward strand.
AGGCAACGGTATTTTGTAATCTGAGCGAGTTGAGCAGTATTTTGAAGCAGATGAAATATTCAATGAGAAGTGGGTGCCAGTTTTGCTGAGTGCATTGGGTGGAAAGGCATACAGTTTAGTTAGGAGTCTGACTGTTCCAACTAAACCAGCCGAAATGAGCTTTGCTGATATCATGAAAGTAATGCAGGAACATTTAGAACCAAAATAATTGTTGATTGGAGAACACTTTAAGTTTCAGGAGCAGAATTAAACGGAAGGGGACTCCATGTCAGTGTATGTATCTGAATTGATGAGATTCTCTGAGCATTCTCAATCCAATGATTAGTTTGTGGAATCTTACAAGCAAACATTCAAAAACGACTCCTAAGAGAAGTACAATTTACATTTAAAAGAGCAGTTAAAATTACTGTGTCAATGGAAACAGCAGGCAGAGATGCAATTAAATTGCAGTCAGGAATGAAGGTGAGCATGAAGAAAACTGTAATGTTTAAACAGCAACCGGCCTGGCTGAACAAATCATGTCACCTTTGTGACAGGGTCTCACATACACCAGACCAATTCAGGCTTAAAGGTGAATCTTGCAGAAAAGGCACAAAATTGGACACATACAAAGAGTATGTCAGGTAGAAAAAAGCAAAAAAACACGAAAGAGAAAAAGATAAAAAATTAAATTGCAGTTTCAAAAAAAGCAGTAATCTGAATCCTTTTGATAAAAAAATCTGATAATAATGAGAGTGACACAGGACTAACACCCACAACATGCTGGAGGAATTCAGCAGTCCAGGCAGCATCCAGAGTAATATTCGAATCACAAACAAGAGAACCCAGCATCTGCAGATTTTCTCTTGTCCAGGGCTAAGTAGACCTGAGATTTATAAAGTAAAATCTAACAGTAGACAAGCAACATGGTTTACGCTAGAAGTGAATTAATTAAAGTGGAATTGGACACCAGCTTGGCTATTTCAGTCATTCCACAAAATCTGTTTGAACAGCTTTTCCATGATACTGAAGATATCCAACAAAGAACTTATTCTGAAGAAAGGATAACTCCTACAGGAACCTGTTCAATCTTTCCATATAACTCAGGTCTTCCAGACCCAGCAACTTCTGTAAAATAAATCCCATTGAGACCCTTAATGGGTTTTTTTTTAACTTCCAGGAAAGTAAAGATAGCTTATTTGAAGAAAAAGAGGAACTTGTCATCAAAGAGTTAATAATTTGAACAAGTTCTGATTAAAGTGGTTATCTACAGAAGTCGACTATTTTTGGTAAAAGAAATTGGCTTCCTAGAATTCACTGTCAGAGATGATTGAAGCATGACGAGACACCAGAGGAGCAGCTGTTTCTGAGCTCCCATTTCAGATGAAGTCTGTGATTATCTTCAACAACGCTGTAAATATGGACAAAATAATGCCAGTGTCATGGAGTTTTACTGTGCTTTAACTGTGCTGTGTGTGTACATAGGCTGGCATTGTGAGCATCAGATTGGGCAGTATCACTCACTACTGACTGCAAAAATACTCAGCAAATTCATACAAAATGCTGGTGGAACACAGTAGGCCGGCAGCATCGATAGGGAGAAGCGCTGTCGACGTTTCGGGCCGAGAACCTTCATCAGGACCCGAAACGTCGACAGCGCTTCTCCCTATAGATGCTGCCTGGCCTGCTGTGTTCCACCAGCATTTTGTGTGTGTTGCACACTCAGCAAATTCATACTGGCTTGCTTGAGCAGGGATCAGTAGCTGAATCTCTCTGGTTAAAATAGGACAGGGTACAATCGAAGAAGATATAACATTTATAAGGTGAGCTTTTATTTTTAGATGTTAACACTTCTGTCATCCTTCTCAGGCACAATACTAATTCCTTCATCCGGTGGTCTCATTGCTATGAAGCCACATAAAAGGATATCAGTAATTGTGGTTACAAAGCAAGGCAATAAATAAAAACACAAATCCTGAGTCCTGATGAATGAACATTGACTATTTATTTCTTTCCATAGACCCTGACTTACACAATGTGCACACAAAATCCTGGAGGAACTCAGCAGGCTGGGCAGCATCTATGGAAAAGAGTAACAGTCACCTGACTGACAAAGGAAAGCACCTCCAAGAGGACCACAACCATGTTGTTGGGTTTGGAGACCTGCATGCCTCAATGACTTGGAGAACGATTTTAGCTGAAGTCAGGGTGTTATGATTTGGCTCTTGATAGGGTCACCCATGCCAAACAGGTCAAAGTGTAGAGGCCAGACTAAGAGTGGTCCAGGTTTGGGGATTCAGCTCAGGGCTAACAACCTGACTGGTAAAACAAAATTATGATGGAAGCAGCAATGGACAATCCTTCCACATCTGAGTGCGATGGTATTCCTGAGTCTCCATCAGGGATTTGCACGACTAACAGTAGTGAAAACCAAGAGGAAGCTACTGTCACGATGAAGGAAGCCCTGAACACCGCCAGAGATGGAGGACCTTCATTGCTGCCCTAGATGCCAACAGTGTAATGGGCATTAGGTACAAAGCAAAGCAAGGCAGATTTGTTGATACTATTACCCTTCAGTAACTGGTGATGTACTGTCTTCTGAGCTCTGCTGTCCCTGTGATACACATTTAAATAATGTGTCTTTGTCTGAGCCACACCATTGTGGAGTTTCATTAATTCTTTATTTCGCACTGTCTTAATGAAATTCACTACTGTTTCATGGGGTAACAGGATGATTATTGCAAATGATAACCCACCTAAAGTCATAAACACAAGAGATTCTCTGGAAGCCGAGAGAAACACATACAGAACTCTGGAGGAACTCAGCATAGATGGATGGCTTTTGTCAGGATTAGAAAGGCGGGGGTGGGAAGAAGCCAGAATAGGAAGGGTAAGCGGAGGGGAAGGAATATAAGATGGTAGGTGATAGGTGAGACCAGGTAAAGGGGAGGAAGAATGAAGTCAGAAGCTGGGAGGTGATAGGTGTAAGATGTAAAACGCTGAAGAAGGAGGAATCTGATAGAAGAGGAGAGTGGACCATGGGAGAAAACCGAAGGAGAAAGGGAACCAGAAGGAAGTGATGAGAGGTGATAGCTATAAGGAATCATATTTATTTGAATCTATCAACTTTTAGCCTCTCTGTGGCTCTACAGCTGCTTTGGTTATCCTTACGTCAGATGGAGTAGTTATCCTACACAGCTCCCACTGTTAGGCCTAATTTAAGAAGAGGAACTTCAAATGGGCCTGGTGTTCTGTGTTGAGTCCTTTCTCACTGACTGCTTGTGGCTGTGAGTTACAATTTGCAAATTTAAGTTGTGCCCTTGACTCAGTCATAACCAAACAAGAATGAATCAGGGCAAAGATAAAAGCGTGAGGAGGCTTTCATTTCCATAAATAAGGTTGGATTTGAAATTCTCAAAGATGACATGGAAATATTTACACCGCCTGCCAGAGCACAGAAATTTATCTTAGAAGACCTCGGTTCCAAGCTGGCTCTATGGTGAAAGATTATCCGTCAGGCCTACAGTCTTGGATTTAGACCATTTTACATTTGGATGAGCTATTACCATCACCACTGCAGTCTGAATCAGGACATGTCATGAAATTTGTTGTCTTTGCAGCAGCAGTACAATGCAATACTGAATAACAGAGGAAAAAAAACTGTGAATTACAGCAAGTGTGTATATATACATAAACTAGTTGAATTAAATAAATTATGCAAAAACAGAAATTAAAAAAAGTAGTGAATGAGGCTGTGTTCATGGATTCAATGTCCATTCAGAAATCGGATGGCAGAGGAGATAATCTGTTCCTGAATCACTGAGTGTGTGCCTTCAGGCTTCTGTACCTCCTCCCTGATAGTAGCAATGAGAAGAGGGCATGTCCTGGGTGGTGGGGGTCCTTATTGATGGAAGCCGCCTTTATGAGGCATCATTCCTTGCAGATGTTCTGGATATTACAGAGACTAGTGCCCATGATGGAGATGATGAAGTTTACAATTTTCTATAGCTTATATTGACACTGTGGAGTAGCCCCTCTCCGTACTAGTCAGTCAGAATGCCCTCCACGGTATATCTGTAGAAATTTGTGAGTGTTTTAGGTGACACATCAGAGCTCCTCAAACTTCTAATGAAATATAGTCACTATTGTGCCTTTTTTAGAGCTGCATTAATATGTTGGGTCCAGGATAGATCCTCAGAGATTTTGACACCCTCAGAGAGATTTCACTGAATCAAAGTACTGTGATGATTGCAAGTGCTTTGGATACAAGGCTGATTCCTGGGGTAGGGACAAAGTTATAGGCTAGATTAGAGAGGTTAGGACTAGTTACTTTTGTGAAGAGAAGGCCAAGGAATGATTTGATAAAAGCATATAAAATAATGAGGTGTCTGGACAGAGTGGAGAGTGAGAGGTTGTTCCCATTGGTGGAGGGTTTATGGGTCATAAGTCACAGTAAAATAAAAGGGGAAAGGATGACAAATGACATGAGGAAAAACTTTATTTTGAGAAGTGTGGGGAAAAGGTACAGGAGTGCTAGGCCCCACACCACCTGGTTTAGAAACAGTTATTACCCTTCAGCCGTCAGGCTCCGGAACCTGGGTGGATAACTGGACTGATTCCAAACCTATAGACTCACTTTCAAGGTACCTACAACTTATAAACATGAGAAATTCTGAAAATGCATGGAAATCCAAGGCAACACATTCAACATGCTAGAGGAACTCAGCAGGTCTTGGCCCGAAGCGTTGTCTGTTTATTCTTTTCCGTAGATGCTGCCTGACCTGTTGAGTTCCTCCAGCATTTTGAGCACGTTGCTCTACACTTAATGTCCTCAGTATCATTTATTAACTTGTTTGCTTCCTTATTTATGTATGTATGTATTTTCACAGTTTGTCTTCTTGTGCACATTGGTTGTCTGTCAGTCTTTGTATGTAGTTTTTCACTTACTGTACTGCATTTCTTTGTTCTTCTGTGAATGCCCACAGGAAAATGAATCTCAAGATGGTGCAAGGTGACATATATAGACTTTGATTATAAATTTACTTTGAACTTTGAGATTTGAGTAGTGAGTGCACCATCTGCTAACGTAGTGGAGGCAGGTTTTATTGTGGCCTTCAAGAATGAGCAGAGGAAATAATGTGATGGCGGAAAAATCTGCATGGGCAAAGGGATAATGGGTGAAACTGGGGAGTCGTTCTGGTAGAGAACCAGCACAGATATGATGGGCATGCCCTGTTCTCATTGTTACCATCGGGAAGGAGGTACAGAAGCCTAAAGGCACACACTCAACGATTCAGGAACAGCTTCTTCCCCTCTGCCATCAATTTCTGAATGGACATTGAACCCATGAACACCACCTCGCTACTTTTTATTTCTGTTATTTTTGCACTACTTATTTTAACTTAACTATTTAATCGACATATATATAATGTAACTTAGTTTTTTTCCTCTATGTTTATTTATCATGTATTGTATGTACTGCTGCCATTAAGTTAAAAAGTTTCCCAACATATCTCAGTGATATTAAACTTTGGTTCTGAATGTTCAACAGCATTCAGCAGCAGGACCTGGGTCAATGGTCAACATCTGTCTCTAAAGTCTGATCTCATTAGCTCTCAAAGTTTGTAAATTTAACAAGCTAAGCAGACAGGAACCAAGGGTATGAGTAGTTGCCTGCCTATTCAGTTTGAAACGTTTTATATTTAACATTTGACTCCCACTTTTTCGCAGTCCCCCACTTATAGATTCAACCTACGCCGTGTCTAATTCTCGAGCATTACGAAGACTCGCCCTCATCACTTCCTAGCTCTTTTGTTCTCAGTAGCTGAATTATGCGTTATTTGACTTGCTGAATAGGGAACATTCAACATCTGTAAGTACTTTAATCAGACCCATGTGAAATACTCTTGACTCTGAGGGCTTATCTTGACAGTTCTGATGTCATGGGCTCTTTAGTATTGAGCTGAGGCCATTAATGTCAACCATTCTCCAGCCACTTTCACCTCCCTTAGTAATCTGTGTTATCACCTCTGCTGGCTCTCCCACTCTGTAACTCGGCCAATAATAGAGTCAATTTACATTTGATTGCATCCTTAACAAGGCGTAGGCAGTCGCCAAGTGATAGACTCGAGACAGAAGGCAGGGCGAGGATAACAAAGTTTCCAGGAGGTTCTTTTTTAAGATGGATGCTATCAGTTCTAGTCTGTCCAGTCATATCATTGGGAGCTCTCTCTCCTGATACTGATGAAATCAGGGCATGAGGAAAGAAGGGTCGCTGCCGAACACCAAATCAGATTTCCCAGATTTCTCACCTTTTTTCACAGCATGGACACAAGAGAGTCTGCAGATGCTGGAAGTCCAGAGTAACACACGCAAAATGCTGGAGGAACTTAGCAGGACAGGCAGCATCTATGGAGAGGAATATAGAGTCAATGTTTTGGTCCAAGACCATTCGCCAAGACTGCTTAGACTATCAGTCTATGTTGGCTCACAGAGCTCAGACATCATCCGGTAGAATCTTCTCTCAGATAATCATCATCTTCACCCTGATTTTCCTGTTGCCAACTTGATCGATTAGTTGTCTGTCATATCCAACAATGCCGGTTGAAAGGAACCTGTGTGGGAAAGTTGTTAAGGGGAAAGCCATGGCAGTGGAGCAGTTCCACTCACTCAACCATGGATGGCTAGATACAGTGGTGTGAGTAGTTATCTCTTTGGTTGTAGCGGATGACCATGACCTCTTTTGTGCCTTTTCATGTCCCATGCTCTCTATAAAGCACTGCAGGACTGTCTTCCTGGCCGTTGGATCTCACTGTTGACCTCATCTGCCCAGACTGCCAGAACTGACTGTGTATGCTAGGACAGGCGCGTTCCTATCTCACCAGAGTATGAAGCCCAACAGCTACCCTCACCAGGTTTAGCCTGCCTGTCAGAGCGATGAACAGTGCACCAGGGTGTGGTTGCTGTCATTTGCAAATAGCTACTTGGAGCCACAGGTGAGATCTGAGAGGACCAAAGGTGAGTGAAGTGCCCAAAAATGGACATGACAAACACCTCAACCAGAGGTGCTACCTGTCCCTGGACACCCCAGACATCCCAAATCAACCTGCACCAGAAAAATGTACAATAATCAGTTAACATGCATCTCTGGGATGCGGTAGGAAACTGAAGCATCCAAGGCAAACCCATCCAGTCCTGGAAGGAACTTGCAAACCCCACATGGAGAGCACCAGATGTCAGAATTAAATGTAGATGGATATGTAAGGAAGGCAGGAATGAATAGAATGGGATTTGTAAAGACTGGGCAGAGCAGAGTGCTGGGATGTAGGAATTGGAAGAGTGTCACGGAGGAGTTTGACCATGGCAAGCCCGAGCTAAGGCAAGAAAACGTCAGGACTGCGCAGGCAGGCACTTCCCTGTCTCCACCCACCATTCATTTCCAACAGCACCTGCAGCCTAGTTAAACCCAGTTCTCATCCGCAGCCCTTTGTTTGCCCAGCAAACCAGCCAGCTTCAATCAGTTGTTCCTCAACTTCAGTTGCCTTGTTGCCCTGTCGTGCTAACTCTCTGTTTTCTCTTGTCTTGTGGCCCCTCCTGGCTTGTTATTTTGTAGTTTATTATTAAGATATTGTTTACTGATAAACTGCCTCTGCTGCTCAGCTTTTGAGTCTAACCTCCTCTACGGTGTTTGGCAATAAAGACAAGGGCAGAGTTGATTCGGCGGCACAACAGGTACAGTTCAGACATGATCTCTGGAGTTGTGTGCGTACAGTTTGCATGTTCTCTTTGTGACCAGGTTTCACTTCCTTGCACTGGTTTCCATGCTTGTTGCAAAAACGTGCTCACTGGTAAGTTAGCTGGATACTCTAAAGAGCCCTTAGTGTACAAAGGTGATTAAAAAAAAAGTTAAGGAAGTTCATGGAGGTGTAGATGAAATAAGTTATGGGGAACTCAGTGGGGAAGTGGTAATTTTAAGAGCCAGCATGTAACTGATGGCTTCCTTCTATATCATAAGCAAGTAGACAGGCAGGATTTAAAACTCGAAAGGAGCAAGCTTGTGGAGGTAAAACATAGAAACATAGAAAACCTACAGCACAAAACCTTCGGCCCACAAAGCTGTGCTGAAGGTGTCCTTATCTTAGAAATTACCTATGCTTACCCATAGCCCTCTATTTTTCTAAGCTCCATGTACACATCCAGGAGTCTCTTAAAAGACCCTATCATTTCTGCCTCCACCACCGCTGCCGGCAGCCCATTCCCCGCACTCACCACTTTCTGTGTAAAAAACTTACCCCTGACTTCTCCTCTGTACCTATTTCCAAGCACCTTAAAACTATGTCCTCTCGTGCTAGCCACTTCAACCCTGGGAAAAAGCCTCTGACTATCCACACAATCAATGAATGCCTCTCATCATCTTATACACCTCTGTCAGATCACCTCTCATCCTCTGTCACTCCAAGGAGAAAAGGCCAAGTTTACTCAATCTATTCTCATAAGGCATGCTCCGCAATCCAGGCAACATCCTTGTAAATCTCCCCTGTACCCTTTCTATGGCTTTCACATCCTTCCTGTAGTGAGGCGACCAGAACTGAGCACAGTACTCCAAGCGGGGTCTGAACAGGGTCCTATATAGCTGCAACATTACCTCTCGGCTCTTAAACTCAGTCCCACGACTGATAAAGGGCAATGCACTGTATGCCTTCTTAACCACAGATTCAACCTGCGTAGCAGCTTTGAGCGTCCTATGGACTCGGATCCTAAGATCCCTCTGATCCGCCACACTGCCAAGAGTCTTGGTCAAGGTAGTAGGTGAAGGAGAGAGACGTTCTGAAGATTTTCGAATACCACATAATCGTATTGATGGCTGGATCAGTCAATAATATTAGTCAATAGTATCTTCCTGTACATTCCAGATCTTATCTTCAGCCTCTGTGGCCACACTGATTTAGTCATAGAAAAGTACAGAAGGGAAACAGGCCCATCGGCCCATCTAGTTCATACCAAGTCATTTAAACTGCCTACTCCCATGGACGTGCACCAGGACCATAGGCCTCCATAACCCTTCCATGCATGTACCTATCCAAACTTCCTTAAAAATTAAAATCGAGCTCATAACCCCCTGAGTCAAGATGTTTCCCCTCATGTTCTGCTTAAACTTTTCACCTTTCACCCTTAACCCATGACCTCTGAGGTTTTACCCAACCTCAGTGGAAAAAACCTGCTTTCATTTACCCAACCTGTAACACTCAGCTGTTTGTTTGATTTCTTGGGTAACAGGAAGACAGATATTACTGACATGGAGAAATGGGAGAATGAGGACAGATTGTTTATTTATGTATTCTGTATATGGAGTATACATAAGCAGATAACCAGCCGCAAAAATAGAAATCAAACAAATATCTGAAGGCATAGTTTAACATGGTATTTAGAGAGAGGTTTAAATATGGAACAGCCATGGAGGTTTTGGGAAGGGGCTGAACCGGATAAAGAGTGGGGCAGAGAAGGAATGCATCCAATTAAGCACAGAGCCAATAGTCGGCCGTTCAGCCAATCCAGTCTGCTCTGCCATTTGATCACGGCCGATTTATTTTCCCTCTCAGCCCCACTCTCCTGCCTTTTCCCTGTAACCTTTGTCACCTTTCCTAACCACAAGCCTACTGTATCAACCTCCACTTTAAATATACCCAGCGATTTGGCATCCACAGCAGCCTGTGGCAATGAATTCCAGAGATTCACCACTCCCTGGCTAACAAATTCCCTCCTCACCTCTGTTCTAAAGGGACATCTTTCATTCTGAGGTGATGTCCTGTGGTTCCAGATTTTCTCCCTATTGGAACATTACATCCACTCTATCTAGACCTTTCAATATTTGATAGGTTTCAATGAGATCCCCCCTGAATTATTTTAAACTCCAGCGAGTATGGGCCTGGCGGCTGCTCTGCCTTGTGGTATTGTGGTCTTATGGACCAGAGTAATGGAAGGGAGCAGCAGAAAGGAGACTAGGAGACAAGGGATTGAAATGGTTTAAAATTAAGGCAAGGGTTAGAACAGGAAGCTGAGACTGGGTGCAACCATCGTTGAAGTCATCATTGAGAATGATGCTTTTTGCTATGTTTGTGCTGACCGAAAAATAAAATTTCATTCATACATTCATTTCCAGGAAATGAGCATAGATTTAACAAATTTGAGAATCAGGATTCTTGTGGTAGAAAGGATAAGAATGGAGGAGGTGGGTCTGCTGGGACTGATGAGACTGGAATACCAAGAGAAACTACTAGATAATAAGTACTTATGTTTAACGTGGAAGAAATAGAGCATATACCAGTGGGAAGAAGACAAAGAGGGAGGCAGCTTCCCAGATGGGAATGATTCAAGGGCTTCTGCCATTTATTCTTATTGATGGGAGTGGACGTAGGCACAGACAAGGACAGAACAGAAGGACCTGTGGGAAGAAAAGGGCACATTTAACATACAATGAACCAGAAACAGAAATGGCCACACAATAGTGACAAGTACAATTAGTAAACAATGCCTATCTGTGGAGCCGGCACTGTGAGAGTTTTTAAAAGGGTTTTATTCAACTGGAAGGTCACTCAAAATATCCCCAAACAACAAAGAGGCATTGGATTATCAGCAGAGCTTATACTGAGACGGGAAGTCGATGCTATTAATAGGGTGAGAGAAATCTGAGAAAACATTTCGTTGCTGGCTTTCCAGAGCTGAAAACTGTTGTGTAACAGTCATCATTTGGACTACGTTCCCTGTGTATAGTCACAACACACAGACAACTGGACACACGTAGTGTGCCCATCATACACACACAGGCACAAACCTGGTATCACACAAATACCTGGGAAAACCACCAGCATCCACTTTATCAGGTACTTCCGGACACCTGTTTGTGATTGCAAATATCTAATCAGCCAATCATGTGGCAGCAATGCATAAAAGCATGCTGATATGGTCAAGAGGTTCAGTTGTTGTTCAGACCAAACGTCAGAATGGAGAAGAAATGTGATCTAAGTAACTTTGACCATGGAATGATGGTTGGTGCCAGATAGGGTGGCTTGAGTATCTCAGAAACTGCTGATCTCCTGGGATTTTCACACACAGCAGTTTCTGCTGTTTACAGAGAATGGTGCAAAAATACTGAAACAAATTCTGTGGGTGAAAATACCTTGTTAACGAGACAGATCAGAGGAGACTGATTCAAGCTGACAGGAAGTTGACAGTAACTCAAATAACCACACATTACAACAGTGGTGTGTAGAAAAGTATCTCTGAATGCACAACACGTCGAACCTTGAAGTGGATGGGCTACAGTAGCAGAAGACCATGAACATACACACAGTGTCCACTTCACTGGGTACAGGAGATACCTAATAAACTGCCACAGAGTGTGAATACCTGGGTAAACAGGTGGCATTCTATAGACACCTGGGCATACATTCAGTAGCCCTCAGATGCTCGGGTGCGAACTTAATACCACTCTGATGGCCAGGAGAGTACACAGTATCCAACTGGTACTCAGGCTCAGTTTAGTACCTCATAGATCCTTAGCATAGTCCAAGTGCCCCACACAAACAATACCCATGGGTTCCAGTGCACGGTCTCAGTATCTTAAACAAACTTGGGCAAAAAGTCAAAACTTGTAGATATCCATGCAAACACTCATAATCTGACAGATGCAAGCACACACTTGCTTTTTCCAGAGATGTCTGGGCAGATATCTGCACCGTACATGAAGGGTGCTCCTGGTTACACACCCAATTCTACACCGATACTGAAAATGAGCAGAAGATTTGCTCTGGGCCTGGTGGAGTATGATGGAGTTGGAGTGCTGCCAGGGGTTTGACTTTTTTCTCAGTATAGCTATTTCTTGCAGCCTCTCTGGCAGTGAAGTTGTGTTGTTTGCTGCTGCCATTATTTACCATCTGGTTACTAAGTCATGTTTATTATTGCAGGGTAGGGGCCAAAAAATGCTGAGGTCCTGCAAAAGAAAGCAAAATCCAGGTAGCCCCACCGTCCAGGATATCTGATACCCTCGGGCGCTTTTGATCTGACAAGGTTCCAGACACAACAATTTCGTTACTACGGCACAGGACCTGGCAAAGGTAAACTGACAGCTTTCAAAAGAGGAAAAGTGAGAAATTGAGGCCAATGTGTTCCTGTGAGGGAGAGAGCCAAGGGGAACAAGTACAGGGTATCTCAGATATCGAGGGAATTTGAGGGTTGGATAAAGAGAAAAGAAGTGCATAGCAGGTAAAGGGAACTAAAGATAAGAGAGACTGATCAAGAATATAGAAACATGAGAAATTCTGTGGTCCAAAGCAACACACACAAAATGCTGGAGGAACTCAACAGGTCAGGCAGCGATTTGCCCCGCTAATATGACGGAAGCTTTGGGCCTACTCAGTTTGCTCTGGGGAATTTGATCTCAGGACTCAATTTGGTTCGGAATACTGTTGTGGTTGCTTGCTTCAATTGTTTGAATGATTTGTTTTTTTCTGCTTTCTCTGTGCACATTGGGGGTAGGTCTTTATTTTTTAAAATTGGGTTCTTTCGGGTTCCTTGCTTTGTGACTGCCTGTAAGCAAACAAATCTCAAAGTTATATAATTTATACATTTTTTGTTAATAAATGTACTTTGAATACTTTGAATCTATGGAAAAGAGTAAACAGTCAACATTTCGGGCCGAGATCCTTGACAAATTAAGGGTTGACCCTTAAAAAAGAATTAGTAAGGAAAGAGAGGTAGTGAAACTTCACTGCAGACAGGATTACAGTAATTTCAGAATCAGAATCAGAATTGGGTCTATTATCACTGACATATGTTGTGAAATTTGTTCTCTTGTGCCAGCAGCACATAAAAACATTACTCTAAGCTATGAGAAGTAACTGTTCAAGAATATAGCCGAGATTCCTGTCATTTATTTGGGACACCGTGCCACTTAATTGGGAAAAGAGACTGTTGCCAAATGGTTTCTAACTAGCATCAGTCATGAGCACTTGCGTGACCGTTACAAACACAACACTGCTTTGAGCAAATTGTTTTTAAATAGCATCAGTTGTGTTTGTGTTCAAAAAGCAGTGATTTTTTTTGTCACTGATAGGTAACAAGAAATAAACAGAAAGTCAATTCAGAACTGTTTTGCTCACTATGGTTTCAAGCATTCAGGCTTGGCGATGCCAGAAACAATGGGGAGTGAAAATGAAATCAAATTAAGAACTACAGTACGAAAAATTTGAAGGTATCGACAATTATCTTGAAAGTTACAATGAAAATTCAGGTTTAAAGGACACAATTGTTAAAAAGATGTATGAAGGCAGTGCATTATCTACAGTAGGTGTCTGCACTGATGTTGTCCATTTACAGTCAATCAAAAGAACATGGCAGTGTACTCTGGATTAATTCCTCCATTAATAACTATTATGAACTAATACGTAGTTTTATACAACTGTAGTAGTATTGAGAACGCTCTAGTTTGTTCTGCATTTCACTTAAATACATAATTTGTTATTCAGTTAAATGGTAGTGTGGATTGTGTGAATAGTCAGAGGCTTTTCCCCAGGGCTGAAATGGCTAGCACAAGAGGGAATAGTTTAATGGTGCTTGAAAATAGTTACAGAGGAGATATTGGGGTAAGTTTTTTATGCGGAGAGTGATGAGTGCATGGAATCGGCTGCCGGAAGCAGTGGTGGAGGTGGATACGATAGGGTCTTTTAAGAGACTCCTGGATGGATACACGGAGCTTAGAAAAATAGAGGGCTATAGGTAAGCCTAGGTAGTTCTAAGGTAAGGACATGTTCGACACACCTTTGTGGGCCGAAGGGCCTGTATTGTGCTGTGGGTTTTCTATGTTTCTATGTAGTTTGGCTTTTTTATACCTTTTAACTATTTCCATGAAATTATGGCTAATTGGGGCAGCTGCTTAATTGGGCCAAAGTGTACTGGTTCCAGTGTCCCAAATAACTGGAATATATATATATATATATATATATATACACAAAAAGAGAGCAAACTACTGAGGTGTGTTCAAGGGTTCATGCACCATTCAGTAGTCTGATGATGGAGAGGTCAAAGGTGTTAAATCAGTGTATTAAGGACAAAACAAAAGAGTACAATTAAGGTCTATTAGAGACAAGAGGGCCAATCTGTATACAGAGACAAAAGGTATAAGTGAGATTGTAAATAAACGATTTTCATCAGCATTCACAAAGGAAATGGACTTTGAAAATGGAGAACTTGGTGAAGGGGAAGGTGAAATAGAGAAGGGGGTCAGTTCTTTATTTCTTAGCAGGCTTAAAGGTAGCTAAATCTGCAGGAGTGGATGAGATGAGGAGGTATTTCTTCAGACAGAGGGTAGTATATGAGTGGAACTACTTTTCGCAGAGGGCTGTGGAGCCCAGGTCACTGGGTGTTTCCATACCAGGCTATGATGTAACCAGTTTGGATACTCTCTACTGTGCATCTATTGAATTTCTACTCTCTACTGTGCATCTTATTGAATTTTTTGAAGAAGTTACGAGGAATGTTGACGAGGGTAAGGCAGTGGATGTAGTCTATATGGACTTCAGCAAGGCCTTTGACAAAGTTCCACATGGAAGGTTAGTTAAGAAAGTTCAGTCGTTAGGTATTAATGCTGGAGTAATAAAATGGATTCAACAGTGGCTAGATGGGAGATGCCAGAGAGTAGTGGTGGATAATTGTTTATCAGGATGGAGGCCGGTGACTAGCGGGGTGCCTCAGGGATCTGTTTTGGGCCCAATGTTGTTTGTAATATACATAAATGATCTGGATGATGGGGTGGTAAATTGGATTAGTAAGTATGTCAATGATACTAAGGTAGGAGGTGTTGTGGATAATGAGGTGGATTTTCAAAGCTTGCAGGGAGATTTATGCCAGTTAGAAGAATGGGCTGAACGTTAACAGATGGAGTTTAATGCTGAGAAGTGTGAGGTTCTACATTTTGGCAGGAATAATCCAAATAGAACATACAGGGTAAATGGTAGGGCATTGAGGAATGTGGAACAGTGGAACAGAGAGATCTAGGAATAACAGTGCATAGTTCCCTGAAGGTGGAGACTCATGTAGATAGGGTGGTGAAGAAGGCTTTTGGAATGCTGGCCTTTATAAATCAGAGCATTGAGTATAGAAGTTGGGATGTGATGTTAAAATTGTACAAGGCATTGGTAAGGCCAAATTTGGTCACCAAATCTGGTCACCAAATTATAGGAAAGATATCAATAAATTAGAGAGAGTGCAGAGACGATTTACTAGGATTTTACTTGGTTTCAGCACTTAAGTTACAGAGAAAGGTTGAACAAGTTAGGTCTATATTCATTGGAGCGTAGAAGGTTGAGGGGGGGATTTGATCGAGGTATTTAAAATTAAATTAAAAAGAGGGATAGATAGAGTTGACGTGAATAGGCTGTTTCCATTGAGAGTAGGGGAGATTCAAACGAGAGGACATGATTTGAGAGTTGGGGGCAAAAGTTTAAGGGAAACACGAGGGGTTATTTCTTTGCTCAGAGAGTGATAGCTGTGTGGAATGAGCTTCCTGTAGAAGTAGTAGAGGCCAGTTCAGTTGTGTCATTTAAGGTAAAATTGGATAGGTATATGGACAGGAAAGGAGTGGAGGGTTATGGGCTGAGTGCGGGTAGGTGGGACTAGGTGAGATTAAGAGTTCGGCACGGACTAGGAGGGCCGAGATGGCCTGTTTCCGTGCTATGATTGTTATATGGTTATATGATTTATAAACATTTGTCCATATCCCCTTACAGCCTCTGGCTTTACCTCCGACCCTCACACCCAGCTCCACCTGCTCTTGTCCCCTCTATTCTTCCTTGTCTCTATCATCCATACTCTCCCAACTCCACCGTCCCTGTGTCACACCACGCTCCATCCACACATTATCTCCCTCCTTACCCATTTCTGCCTATCGCCTGCCAGCCTACACTTCACCCTCTCCCTCTCACCTCTACACTCACTGTCTACCCTCCACCCTCTCTGTCCTGATAAAGGGTGCTGACCCTTTGCCTCTATAGCCGCTGCCTGAGCTGCTGAACTCTTCCAACAGTTTGTTTTTTATCTTTAGGTTAAAGCACTGCGGTCTTCTGGGGTTGTCTACTGTGTCTAGTGCTCCTGACGCAGTCTCCACTACATTTTGTGAGACAAAATGGTCTCCTCCTCATTTTGGGGGACCGCTTTGTCGAGCACCTCAGCACCATCCACCACAAGCGGGTCTTTCTGCACAAACCTTTTAATTCTGATTCCCATTCCTCTTCCGATGTGACGATGCACGGCTTCCTTTTGTGCCAAGAAGAGGCTACCCTTAGGGTGGAGGAGCAACACCTTATATTCTGTCTGGCTGGCCTCCAACCTGATGGTATGAATATCGATTTCTCCTTCCAGTGAATAAAAACTCTCCCCTGCCCCCCATTCTGCACTCTGACCTATTACTTCTTCTCACCTGCCTATTACATCCCCCTGGGTCCCCTCCACCTTCCTTTTCTCCTATTGTCCACTCTCCTCTCCAGAGTAGGTTAGTAAATTTGAGGATGATACCAAGATTGGTAGAATTGTGGATATTGTGGAAGGCTGGCCAAGAATACAGCATGATATAGGTCAGTTGCAGATATGGGCAGAGAAATGGCAGATAGAGTTTAGTCCAGATAAATGAGAGGTGTTGAACTTTGATAGGGCAAATACAAGAAGACGGTACACTATTATGGGCAAGATCTCTAACAGTGTTGCTGAGCAGAGGGAGCCTGGGATCCAGGTTCATAGCCCCTTGAAAGTGGCTACGTAGTTCGCTGGGGTGGTTAAGAAGGCTTATAGAATGCCAACTTTTATTAGTCGAGGCATTGAATTCAAAAATCAAGAGGTTATTTGCAACTTTATGAAACTGGTTGGAATACACATTTGGAATACAGGTTTGCATACAGTTCTGGTCATCCCACTATAGGAAAGATGTTGGATTCTTTGGAGAGGGTGCAGAATGCTGCCCTGGTTCAGAGGGTATGTGCTATCATGAGAGGCTGGACAAACTTGTGTTGTTTTCTCTGGAGCAGCAGAAGCTGAGGGGAGAACTGAAAAAGGTTTATAAGATTATGAGAGGCATAGTTAGAGTAGACAGGGAGTACCTGTTTCCCAGGGTTGATATGTCTTAATACCAGACAGCATGCATTAAAAGTGAGAGGGGGTAGGTTCAAGGGGTATGTGAGGAGTTAGTTTTTTACTCTGAGTGTGGTGGATGCCTGAAATATGCTGCCCGGTATGGTGGTAGATGTAAATACATGAGAGGCTTTTAAGAGATGTTTGGATAGGCACATGGATTTGAGGAAGATGGAGGGACACGGACATGGTGTAGGCAGAAGAGACTAGTGTTTTGGTGTTCTTGATTTGCTTTTTAGCTGGTTCACCACAACATTGTGGGCTGAAGGGCCTTTTCCTGTGCTGTACTCTTCTACGTTCTAATCAATTTGCTGACAGGAGCTAGAGGGTTGATATTAAAAGACTGTCTTTGTGATTGTGGCCAGTGATTTCCCCACAGGCAGCAATGCTGAACCCTGGCTGTTTGTAACATACATGAATGATTTGTATTTGGATTTCGGAAGCTTGATCAGAAAAAAATGGTAGGTGTGATGAAGTTGCTGACAGTGTGAAGAGTGGTCTTAGCTTGCAGGGTGACACCAATGTGTCATGTGAATCAGTGAACCAGGCTGAGAAATAGCAGATGAGCGCTCTGATAAGGTGAGATTTAAATGTTAGATGATGCAATTTGGAAGCACCGAGGAGGCTAGAATATACACCATAAATGGTAAGATTCTCAGAAGCTCTGAGGAACAGAAAAACCTTGGTATACAAGTCCAAAAATCATTGAAGATGGCAGCACAGGCAACCCATGTGTCCTCTTCAGAATTTCCATGTTTAGGGTGACGCAGTAGCGCAGCGGTTTGCGCACTGCTGTTGTAACGCCGGCAGTATGCTTCCATTCCTGCCACTGCCCGCAAGGAGCTTGTGCGCTCGCTCCATGACCGCGTGGGTTTCCTCCAGCTGCTCTGGTTTCCTCCCACATACCAAAGACGTAGGGGTTGGTAGTTTGTGGGTGTTCCATGTTGGCACCGTAACTTCCCCCAGCACTTTCTTGGGCTGCGTGGGCCACGGACCCAAATGATGCATCTTACTCAATGTTTCGATGTTTATCTGACAAAGTGACTATGTGACAAGTGACAAGCGATCATGTGACAAACAGTGCTAAATTTATTTTTATTCATTGAGATACAGTGTGGAATTGATTCTTCTGGCCCTTCGTGCCACACTGACCAGCAAACCCGTCCCCTAACCTAACCAGGGGACAATTTACAAAGTCCAATTAACCTACTAACTACTATGTCTTTGGATTGTGGGAGGAAACCCACATGTTCAATATCCGAACTCCTTACAGTCAGTGGCAGGAATTGAAGTCGGGTCGCCAGTATTATGCTACCAGGCCGCCCTTTTGTTCCACGGCCTCATCTTTGTCATGATGTGGCCACCCTCAAGGTGCAGGAGAAACACCTTATATTCCATCTGGGTAGACTCCAGCCTGATGGCATGAATATCAATTTCTCCTTCTGATATAAAAAAATTCCCTCCCCCTCCCCTCTTCTCTTATTCCACACTCTGACATTTTACCCCTTCTCACCTTGGGTCTCCTCCTCCTTCTCTTTCTCCCATGATCCACTCTCCTCTCCTATCAGATTCCTTCCTCTCCAGGCCTTGACCTTTCCTACTGATGCACCATCAATAACTCACTCTGAGACGTGAAGGCGAGATATCGGCTTTTATTGACTGGAAGAAGGAACAGGCAGTGAGTGACCACCATACTACATCCTGGAGACTGAGAGGCCGGGCTCCGGTCTCAATCGCCTTTATACAGGGGTCTGTGGGAGGAGCCACAGGAGTAGTCAGCAGGGGGCGTGTCCAGACAGGTATATGTAGTTCACCACACCTACCTGCCTGGTAACCTGGGCAAAAATCTCTTCAAAATGGCGTATGGTAAACTGGCCTTTATTAGTTAGCACAATAACCTCCTTTCTCTATGAGGCAACTCGAACTGCACACAACACTCCAGGTGTAGCCCACCTTTATAGAGCCGTTCATGACATCCCAACTCTTACTCTTTGCCAAGGTCAATGAAGCAAAACCACCCAAATGTCCTCTTCAAAAGTTACATCCTCACAGAAGGTGGCTAATAAAGAGGCATGCAAGCCCAGAAGCCTAGAAAGCCTGTACACAGTGCTGTGATAGATCAAGTTCATTACCTCTGGATGTGGTTGCTCACTGTTCTGGCCACAGACACACTAAATAGCATTAATCTGATCAGGAAGGAGTTTGATTTCTGCTGACAGCAGCTGATCAGAAATGCAAAATTTCACTATTTCATGTTTAGTGCAGACGGTTCAAGTGGAGATAAGTGTGCGCTTACCCCTCAGACTCAAACAACTTAGGATGACAAAAACTGCACGTGAAGTTCTGCAAAACTTACAGTAAAACCTTGGCCAAGTCCAATTGAAAGCATAACAATATTTTTTTCAGTATTTTGGATAGCAGTCTGCATAGTGCGGGGCTCTAAATGTGGCTGGGATCTGAGTTCTGGCGAAACCTTACTAGGAGCAACTTTCTAGTCTTGTCAAGGCCCTAGTTTCAAAGGAACTGGCCTTCTGCATGCTCTCTTGCTCTGAGTTCCTGTAGGCCAGGACGGAAGGGAATTTGGGTGTCCTGTTGTGGGCATAATGGGCCAAGGATCTATTCCTGAGCTGTACTATGTCTAAAACTGACGATTATCCAATCACTTTAAAGTAAAACATAAGTTCCTCTGGTTCGACTGTAGATGGGGGTACTATCTCTGCTAATGAGGAATATGAAGAAACCTCTCTCAATTCAGCTAAGTTTGCAGCTACTGATAATCAATGGTCAGAAGCACTTTGTGGCTTTTCAAGTTTTGTTTGTTTAAACAGAAATCATGGCCCGCAGGTGCTGGTGAAGTACAGGCTTTATGCCTCTTTCTTTTGATGCACCAGACTCTTTGCAAACTGGCAAAGTCCATACCTGCAGGATTTAATTTCCTTATTTATTATGGGTAATTGACTGTGCAACATGATCATATGAGAATGTGGTCCTCCTGTCTCCTTGAGCACGGCAGCATGATGCAGGCTGTAGATAACTGTTCCCACTGTGTGGAGGGATACGACCTGGGAGTTTCTGCGAAAGTGGGAGTTAAAGTATGTGTGTTTGATGTGAATTCTTATCACTGTTGCCGTCACACTCTTTATACTCTCCTGGATTGTTAGATCCTCTTGGGTGGCTGTCTCGGCCTGTCTCTGTTGTTGCCTTGTAGCTGCTGCTGGTAGCCTTTGCTTTAATGATCTGTAAGATTAAGAATCTGTACTGGCTTTCATGAACTGTCCAAGTTTCTGCTTTGTCTTTGGCTTTTGCAGGTCTGCAACAATCACAAGGCAACCCAATAAAATAAAGTGCTGAAAATAGTCACATAGTTCATGATAGAGTTAACAGACCCTACAGTGCAGGGTATCTGTGCTGGTCACTGAATAATTGTTTAGAATAATGCCGTCTTCTAGCACTTGGCCCCGAGCTGCCTGTGCCTTGATCATTCACCTTCATCTCAAAACTTGTTGAACATTATGAGAGTGGCTCCCTCTACTAATCCCTCTGGCAGTGTGTTCTGGATTCTGAAAAAAAAAATCAGATCACCTCTCGATCTGGCTCCCAACACCCTATCCATCTGTGTTCTCATTCCTGACATGAACACACGAGGCCGAGAATCAATTTCACACTGGTGACTTCACCTTCCTGTATCCATGGGTGGATTTGAGCCAGCATCCCAACAGATCAAAAGAGCTGGAACTTTTTATGAAGTCATCAGGTCATGCATGGGAACTGGAAATCTTCTGCCCACTGCTACTGCCCAGCTCCCTGAAGGCCTTAACCTAGTGTTCATTATCACTTCTGACCACCTTGGTTCTCCAGTGGATCACAGGACAGTGTTAGCCACACATTTATGCTCATGAAACGGACGCTACCTATAACTCTTTTCAAAAAGGAGACAAATATGGTAATAAAAAGTGAACAGATACCCTTTTATTCCTGATGTCTGAGTGTCTGCCATGCTGGTCTTAGCACTGACCACTAGGGCGGCACTATTCTGCCCTCTTCCTGTACCACAATTGTCTGGACCCAAAGTCACGAGAGGACTTTTCTCTGGGGAGAAGCAAGATCCTGAAAGGGTTAAAAGAATGGGAAACATTTTGAAAGGATGGTTTTACATGACTTGTTGCGTGTTCCATTCGCATTACTTGAACAGCACACTGCCAAAATCACCAGCTGGATCTTGTCTCCAGTAAAATGGTGCAGACTCTGTTTTTATTCATGGAGTCTACAATATTTAATTCAAAGCTTTTTAACTTAATGCTGTTGCGGTCATACTTACGCTAAGTAAACAATAACTGGAATAGCAGCCGTGACGACAACCTAAACAGACAAGTAACAACTTATCCACATCAAACTGGAAACCTTCGAACTCACGATGCAGTCACAGGCATCACGTAACATTCACGTCAGTTATTTGCTTTCTGAAAATCCCTGCTAATCAGTTTGCGCCATTTCCAGAGAAGAACCAGAGATCTTAGACATAGAGGAGCTAAAGATGGAGCCAGAGGGAGACTTCTTTGAATTCATCTGTGAAACGGTTTACATTTTCTTTCTTCTCTTCTTTCCATTTCAAGGTGGCTGGGGTCCTCTTGGAGTGCATGATCTATAGCTGCACACAAACTGCAGTTCTTCATGGCAGTGGGTTCCCGGTCTTGGAGGTCGCCGAGCAGCCCTGCGTTGTAATTCGATTCTTTGTCGGTGTCTTCGACTGAAGTGACACCGAGACAGCAGTGTACGCTGCGACACTGCAGACTGTAAAATCAAAACAACAAGCTTTTGACCTCCCCTCTCTCTGTGACAGGAATGATACCTCTCTTCAATTTAACATCAGAGAATATATACAGTGTACAACCTGAAATTCTTACTCTTCACAGACACATCCATGAAGCAAAAACCCCAAAGAGTGAATGATAGTAACTTCAGAACCCCAACGCTCCCCTTCTCCTCCCATGTACTATTTAGTTACAGCCTTTTACTTCGCTGGCGTTTAGGGCAGAAATGAAGGTCCTCTATCTCTGTTTGTCCTTCGCCATCTTCTGTATCGTGCCCCAGGTGTGGTTCAGGATCCTCACCTCTGCCTCTATGGTACTGCGCCAAGTTGTCTTTGGTCTTCTGCATTTCCTCTGCCCTCTAGGAATGCATGAAGTGCTGTCTTGATGAAGGAGTTGGCCTCTCTTCTCATCACGTGCCCAGCATATCTCCCAACATTTACTCATGATGATTGTGGCCGTGCTCTCTTGGTGACACTGGATCAGTAAGGCATGGATGGAGATCCTTCTTGGCAAAAAAATACAGAGGAACGTCTGGAGGCTCATGGTGTGGAATGACGACAGCTTGGCAAGGTTGTCCATTGTCACGTGCCAGCATTCTGACCATACAAGAGTGTGGACAGAACACAGTTCTGGTACAATTTCACCTTGGTGTGGATCCAATGCACAAACAGCAGCAGAAGCAACAATCCTCCCCGCCCCCCCACACTTGCACCAGCAAGAGCACTGCCCCCCCCCCACCCCCCACCCCAAGCAATAGCAAAAGCCCTCAAAGAGACCTTGGTCTAGAGTCTATCAAAAACTACGGTCCATAACCCAGCAATTCAGTATCTCAGATAGGCTCTCTCTCTCTCTCCCTCTTTCTCTCTCTCTCTCTCTCCCTCTCTCTCTCTCTCTCTCTCCCCCCCCCCCTCTCTCTCTCTCTCTCTCTCTCTCTCTCTCTCTCCCTCCCTCCCTCCCCTCTCCCTCTCTCCCCTCTCTCTCTCTCTCTCTCTCTCTCTCTCTCTCTCTCTCGGGAAAGAGAGGTCACTCTCCTGCAACTCTCTGTTCTGATGTTACAGTCTGTGTTGGTTCTCCAAGCCCCACCATTCAGGGACTGATGGGCTCTCACCATCCATCAAAAAAGAGAGAAAGAGAGTGGGGAGCAGAAGTCGCTTGAGTACTGGGGCCTTCTTCTGTCATCAGCACACGCAGCCTGTTGACCTGATGTTTCAGTCTCCAACGACGCTTCAGTTGGTGACATTGGTGAGGAACCAGGTATTCTACGGGGAGGCTCCCCGAAGGCGCATGTCTTCCAGGGTGCTCTTGGAGATCGCAATGCACCAGGCTGCGGTGTATGGCTTAGAATCCAGAACAGTGAAATAATTCTGCCCAGACTGGAATGGCTGAAAGGCTCACCACATTCTGCATTGGTGTTCTCTGCTCTTTCAAGATCCACATCTAGCTTTCTTCATGGGGCACAGGTTCATATACAGAGTAAAGCTCACTCTGATACACCCCATCAAAGGATCCCAAGTCCACATGACCAGAACCTGGATATAGAGTAAAGCTCCCTACACAACTGTCTCATAAACTGCACACAGGTAGGGTCAAGAGAGTTAGATACTGGGTATAGCTTTTGCTTAATTGTGCCATTAAACACTCTCATGATAAGTGGAAAACTTTCAAAGTTCAAAATTCAAAGTAAATTTATTACTAAAGTACAAATATGTCACCATATACAATCCTGACATTCATTTTTTTACAGGCAGACTCAATACAGCCAATTTGCCATAATAGAGTCAATGAAAGACTGCACGAACAGGGTGGACAACTGGTGTGCAAAATGTGAAAGTACAAAAAGTAAGTATAAATAAATAAATAAATAAATACATACATAAATATTGAGAAGAAGAGATGAAGAGATCTTGAAAGTGAGTCTGTAGGTTATGGGAACAGTTATGTGATGGGACAAGTGAAGTTGTCTCCTTTGGTTCAAGAGTCTGGTGGTTGAGTGGTAGTAACTGTTCCTGAACCAGGTGGTGTGAGTCCTGAGGCTCCTATGCCTACTTCCTGATGGCAACAGTGAGAAGAGAGCATGCCCTGGGAGGTAGGTTCCCTGATGATGGATGCTGCTGTCCTGCAACAATGCTCCATGTGGATGTGCTCAATGGTGGGGGGACTTTACTGGGTGATGGACTGGACCATATCCACTACTTTTTGTAGGGTTTTCCATTCTGGGGTGTTGGTGCTTCCACACCAGTTTGTGATGCGTCCAGTCAATATACTGTCCACCACACATCTATAGAAGTTTGTCAAAGCTTAGATGTCATGCCAAATCTTTGCAAATTTCTAAGGAAGGAAAGGTGCTGCTGTGCTTTCTTTGTAATTGCACTTACATGCTGAGCCCAGGACATGTCCTATGAAATGATAACACCAAGGAATTTAAAGTTGCTGACCCTCTCCAACTCTGATCCTCCAATGAAGACTGGGTCACGGACCTCTGATTTTCTTCTCCTGAAGTCAATAATCAGCTCTTTCATCTTGCTGACATTGAATGAGAGATTGTTATTGTGGCATTGGAGCCAGGCTTAGCCTCACAGTCATAAGTATAAAGCGAGTAGAGCAGGGGGCTAAGCACACAGCCTTGTGGTTCTCCTGTGCTGATGGATATCATGGAGGAGGTGTTGTTGCCAAACCGAAATGACTAGGGTTTGAAAGTGAGGAGATCAAGGATCCAAATGCACAATTGCTTTCTCTTTACAGCCTGAGAAATGCAGCCTGGGCAGAGTTGACTACTGGGTTAAACTCCATTTCCATTCAGACACTGCCAGGGATGATACAGTGTGGGTTAATTGTACAGTCCCCTCTACACTTTCCCAGAAGACATACTGAAGACAAACACTTTAGGTGTCAAATGCAGGGTAACAATCCCTCTTCATTAACCCACTAAACAGATACAGTGCAGGGTCAGATAAAAACTCCCTACAGACCATAGGACCTTGGAGCAGAATTAGGCCATTCACCCCATCGGGCCTGCTCTGCCATTCCATCATGGCTAATTTATTATTCCTCTCAACCCCATTCTCCTGCCTCTCCATGTAATCTTTAACACCCTTACTAATCAAGAACCTATCAACTTCTGCTTTAAATATACCCAGTGAGTTGGCCTCTGCAGTCATCTGTGCCAATGAGTTCCACAGGTTCACTACCCTCTGGCTAAACATCACCACCCTCTGGCTTCAGTCTTTCCCATTGAACACTCCCAAGACAGGCACACCATGGTTAAAGAAAGAGTAAAGCGTTCTCTCCACTTTATTGTTATTCATTTACAGGACATGTATATATTGTCTACCTCTAATTGACTACATTATTACACTGTGTGTTGAGTCATACTGCTTTCCCTGCCCAAGAGTACATGCCATATCTAACTGTCTTATTTGGCAGGCATTTGTGACCAGGAAGGGTCTTTACAACAAACCAATAGTTTCATAGTTACTGTTACTATGACGAGCTTCTTATATTAAAAAACTAGCTTCCAGATTTCAAAGTTCAAATAACTTTTATCATCAAAGTACATAGCCACTATATGCAACCGGAGATTCATTTTCCTGTGGGTATACAATACTCAGTAAATCTATAGCACAGTAATTATAACGGGGTCAATGAAAGATCATCCAGAGCGCTGAAGACAACAAACTGTGCACATGCAAATATAAATAAATAGGAGTAAATAAGCAGAACATGAGATAATGAGATAAAGAGTCCTTAAAGTGAGATCATTGTGTGAAATTAGATTCTCTCATTTCAACATCGAGACTCAAATTCGTGCCCCCAGACCAGTGTTCAGAATTTAATTTGCACGTCCATTAACCTAATTTTTTTTAGAACGGAATATGCCTTATTCAAAAATAAAATTATATACAATAAACCATTCAATGACTCTCAAGCCTTCACAAATGTTTCCATTATGGTCTTTACATTTCCACACTTTTTGCCACCAACGTGGCACTCCGTTACACCATATTTACGTACTGTTGTTGAGGGGTATACACCCCACCCCCTACCCTTCAACTCCCACGGGAGAAGAACCCTAGACTGTGGTCCTTCCCCACCGGGCACAAACGGTGGCTGCACCAAGTTTCAGTGTGTCCCTCAGCACGTACTTCTGCAGCCGAGAATGTGCAGTCAGCAGCATTCTCCCACGGACATCTCCATGTGCTGGTAGACCACCAAGTTTCAACATGTTCTGCCACAAAAACAACACAGGACAGATTAAAACTTCCATCCAGGACACCTCAAGGCTGTAGCTCCCTCTACTGTTGCCTTATAACAGGGCTTAACACTAGCCAGTCTGATGGATCTTCCTCACCGGGCCTGTGTGAATGAAAAGTATCTGAGCAAGCTGGAGATTATTCAGCTAGTTATTCCTTGGCCTAACCTGGAGCAGTTCACTTCTGTCCGAAGTTCAGGGCCGTCTACCTCTTCCTGGAGCAAAGGGTCAACCAGTTTCTCTCCACAAGCATAATTGTTCGCCATAAGCATTCTCACCTTAAACAACTTCAGCTTCATTCACTTTCAAGGCCTTCAATCTGAAACGATTGTTTCTGTTGTCATTTTGCTCTCAAGTTCTTGCTTTCTCCTTGCAGTTATTTTATTTCTCAGTTACAGAATCAGGCTTATTATCACTGACATGAAATCGGTTGTAGTGTGGCAGCTGGACAGTGCAAAGACATAAAGTTACATTAAATGACAAAATAATGTATAACAAGATAGTGCTCGTGGGTTCGTGGACCATTGTGAATCTGTTGGTGGAGGGGAAGAAGCTGTTCCTAGATCACTGAGGGTTGGTCTTCAGGCTTCTGAAGGTAGTAACGAGAAGAGGGCATGACCCAGATGGTGGGTGGCCTTATTGATGGAAGCAGCCTTTTTGAGGCACCGCTTCTTGATAATGCCCTCGATGGTAAGGGGAGTTGTGTTTGTGATGGAGCGGGTTGAGTCTGCAACATTCTACAACCTCTCGTGATCCTTTTGCATTGGAGCCTCAGTAAATCTACAGAGGATAGAGGGTAACAGGGTAAAACGAGTGCAGCAAAACACAGGGAAATCCTGCAAGAGAACTGCGATTTGGGAGAAGATTAGTTTTCCAGCAAGACAATGGCCCCAAGCATAAAGCCAAAGCTACACAGGGATGGCTTAAAAACACCAAAGTTAATATCCTGGATTGGCCAAGTCAGAGTCCAGTCCTCAATCCAAGGAGAATTTGTGGCTGGACTTGAAAAGGGCTGTTTACTCACAATCCTCATGCAATCTGACAGAGCTTGAGCAGTTCTGAAAAGTTGCAGTGTCCAGATGTGCAAAGCTGATAGAGACCTATCCACACAGACTCAAGGTTGTAATTGCAGCCAAAGGTGCATCTACTAAATCCTGACTTGAAGGGGGTGAATACTTATGCAATCAATTATTTTGCGTTTCAAACTTGTAATTAATTTGATCACTTTTTAGAGATTTATTTTCACTTTGACACAAAAGAGTCTTTTTCTGTTGATCAGCATCAAAAAAGCCAAATTAAATTCACTGTGATTCAAAGTTGTAAAACAACAAAACTTCCAAGGGGGGAGAGTGGTGAATACTTTTTAGAGGCACTGTATGTTGGTCCTAGAACCGATCCTCTAACATGTTCCTTGTCTCCCTATCGTGACTTGGTGGACATTTCATCCTCCCATTAGTAACTACTAGGTGACATTCAGACTGATGATGAAAAATTCCAAGAAATTCAGATACAAATTAGAGTTAGGTTCCAGGCAATCATCATCTTTTGATACTCTGACATTGAGTAAGGCTATGACTGATCTGATTGTGATCTTAACTCTGTATTCCAGTCTAGCCACAGTGACCTTTCACTCACTTGCTTATCAAGAGCCTGTTCATTTCCGCCTTAAAAATATCGAAAGTGTCTGCTTCTGCCAATTTCTCCGGAGGGCACTTCAAACACACCTGGATTCCTTTGGAAAAAAATATTCTGCCTCACTTCTGTGTTAATGCTGAGAAGTGTGAGGTTCTACATTTTGGCAGGAATAATCCAAATAGAACATACAGGGTAAATGGTAGGGCATTGAGGAATGCAGAGGAACAGAGAGATCTAGGAATAACAGTGCATAGTTCCCTGAAGGTGGAGTCTCATGTAGATAGGGTGGTGAAGAAGGCTTTTGGAACGCTGGCCTTTATAAATCAAAGCACTGAGTACAGAAGTTGGGATGTAATGTTAAAATTATGTAATGTTAAAAGGCATTGGTAAGGCCAAATTTGGAATATTGTGTGCAGTTCTGGTCACCGAATTATAGGAAAGATATCAATAAATTAGAGAGAGTGCAGAGACAATTTACTAGTATGTTACCTGGGTTTCAGCACTTAAATTACAGAGAAAGGTTGAACAAGTTAGGTCTCTATTCATTGGAGCGTAGAAGGTTGAGGGGGGATTTGATCGAGGTATTTAAAATTTTGAGAGGGATAGATAGAGTTGACGTGAATAGGCTGTTTCCATTGAGAGTAGGGGAGATTCAAACGAGAGGACATGATTTGAGAGTTAGGGGGCAGAAGTTTAAGGGAAACACGAGGGGGTATTTCTTTACTCAGAGAGTGATAGCTGTGTGAAATGAGCTTCCTGTAGAAGTAGTAGAGGCCAGTTCAGTTGTGTCATTTAAGGTAAAATTGGATAGGTATATGGACAGGAAAGGAGTGGAGGGTTATGGACTGAGTGCGGGTAAGTGGGACTAGGTGAGATTAAGAGTTTGGCACGGACTAGGAGGGCCGAGATGGCCTGTTTCCGTGCTGTGATTGTTATATGTTATTGGGAAATAATGGCCCTAGTTCAGGACTGTGGCTAGACTGGTGGAGAGCCAACAACCTGTCCTCTGAATGTGAACAAAACAAAAGAGATGGTTGTTGACTTCAGGGGGGTACGGAGCGACCACTCCCTGCTGAACATCGACGGCTCCTCAGTACAGATCGTTAAGAGCACCAAATTTCTTGGTGTTCACCTGGCGGAGAATCTCACCTGGTCCTGCAACACCAGCTCTATAGCAAAGCATCTCTACTTTCTGCGAAGGCTGAGGAAAGTCCATCTCCTCCTCCACCCCCCATCCTCATCACATTCTACAGGGGTTGTATTGAGAGCATCCTGAGCAGCTGCATCACTGCCTGGTTCGGAAATTGCTCCGTCTCAGATCGCAAGACCCTGCAGCGGATAGTGAGGTCAGCTGAGAAGATCATCAGGGTCTCTCTTCCCGCCATTACAGACATTTACACTACACGCTGCATCCGCAAAGCGAACAGCATTATGAAGGACCCCACGCACCCCTCATACAAACTCTTCTCCCTCCTGCTGTCTGGGAAAAGGCTCCGAAGCATTCGGGCTCTCACGACCAGACTATGTAACAGTTTCTTCCCCCAAGCCATCAGACTCCTCAATACCCAGAGTCTGGACTGACACCAACCTACTGTGCCTATTGTTTTGTTTATTAGTTATTGTAATGCCTTCACTGTTTTGTGCACTTTATGGGTAGGTCGGTCGTCTAGTGTAGTTTTCTCTGTGTTGTTTTTTACATAGTTCAGTGTACTTATTGTATTGTTTCATGTAGCACCACAGTCCTGGAAAAAGTTGTCTTGTTTTTACAGTGTACTGCACCAGCAGTTATGTTCGAAATGACAATAAAAAGTGACTTGATTTAACTAGTGTCACCTAATATACATACAATCAGTCTGTATTTAAGCCAATCTTATGTATTTATATGATATGTTTTTTATTGCATTCTTTATACTTATTGTGTTCTTTTATGCTGCATCAGATCTAGCATAACTAACATTTCACACTCCTTTACACTTGCCTACCAAAGAAAGACAATGAGCAACCTTAAATCTTGAATCTTGAAGAAGAAACCTCAGAATGAGAATCAGGTTTAATATCACTGGCAAATGTGGTGAAATTTGTTGACTTTGCTGCAGCAGTAAATACATGATAATAGAGAGAAAGAAATAGTGAATTACAGCAAGTGTATACACAAGCGTATATAATGTGTGTATATATGTGTGCATGTGTGTGTGTGTGTGTTGCTTTGTGGCTGCTCGTAAGCAGACAAATCCCAACATTGTATAATTTATACATACTTTGTTAATAAATGTACTTTAAATTTTTGTTTTGTGGCTGCCTGTAAAGAGGTGGATCTCAAGGTTGTATGTAGCTTACATACTCTGATAACAAATGTACTTCGTACTTTGGATAGTTACGTCCTCAGATAAGGAGACCAGTACTTTACAAAGGACTCTAGATGTGATCTCACCATTGTAACTAAAGAGCTACCTCCCACTTATGCATTAAATTCTCCGCACTAATAAACAGGAGCATTGCATTCACTTTCCTTGCTATTGTATAATTGTACTTAGCAATTACTGCAATTGTAATATTGTAGATTGTAACAGTCTATTAGCTATTCGCTTTACCTACAAACTAGCCTTTTGTGGATCATGCTCTAGATATTCAGGTGTCTCTATACCTCAGAGTTCTGCAATCTCTGTTGTTTAGATTTTTTAAATTGTTCCAGTTAAAATGGACAATTTCATGTGTTCATGCTTACATTCCACCTGCCAGATTTTTACCACTTGCAATCCACACTCTCCAATCTCAACCTACACTCAGTGAGCCACTTAACTACAAAGCAGAAACACCTCCTGAACCTCCTAAAGTAGCTGCTGAGTGTATATCTGTAGTTTTCTGCTGCTGCAGCCCACCCACTTCAAGGTTTGATGTGTTGTACCTTCAAGATGCTCTTCTGCACATCACTGTTGTAACGTGTGGTTACTGCCATCCTCCTGTCAGCTTGTGAAACCACTTTGAAGCTGTTATGGATCTATATTCCCAGATCCCTTTGTTCTACCATTCACTGGATAAGTCCTACCCTGGTCCTCCCAAAGTACAACTCTTCACACTTGTCTGCATTAAATTCCATCTGTTGTTTTTCAGCCCATCTTTCTAGCTGGTTCAGATCCCGCTGCAAGCTTTAATAGTTTTCCTCGCTATCCACTACACCCCCATCTTGGTGACATCTACAAATTTGCTGATTTAGTTTATCACATTATCATCCACATCATTAAGTAACTTATTTATTGAGACACAGTGCAGAATAGACCCTCTTGGCCCTTCAAGCCACACCGCCCAGCAATCGCCCAATTCAATCCTCACCTTATCACAAGACAATTTACAATGACCAACTAACCTACCAAGCAGTATGTCTTTGGACTGTGGGAGGAAACCGGAGCACCCGAACGAAACACATGGGGAGAACATACAAACTCCTTACAGACAGTGGCGGGAATTGAACCTGGGTCACCTGTACATGTAAAGCTTTGTGCTAACCACTATGCTACGGGCCACCCCAGTATTAATACAGATAACTAACAGAAGCATTGATCCCAGGGGCACAGCACTGGGCCCAGGCCTCCAGTCAGAGAGGCAACCAGCTAACAGCCCTGACTGGTCAAAAAACAGTTGTTATGGAAACAGAAATGACGAATCCTTCTGTACAGACAGTGATGGAGGACCTTCATTGCTGCCCTTAATGCCAGTGGCATAACGGTCAGTGAGTAGGTAAGTTGTAGTTCTGGCACAATCTGTTTACTGATACTGCTCTGATCTGACACATTATCAGATCCACTGTGCCTGGTGTGTGCTGTCTTAGCTCCAAAGTGTCTGGAGCACTCAGCACTGAACATGTTACCTTATGAAGGAACTGGAAAATCTCCTCAGCGGTGACTTGGGTCAACAGGATGTGATGAGAGAACATCCTCCTTTATTGGACCTTAGTGAATATTCTGTATTTAATGACGAGCTTATCTTGTTTTCCTAGATTTTATAGCTAAGAACAATGACTAATGATACAATTCACTGAATAAACTGAGACTTTATTAATCTAAAGTTCAAAGTAACTTTTTTTAAATTAGTTTTTCAAAACATTTTACAAATTAAAAACCCCAAATCCCAATGAGGAACGTTAAAACAGTGCAAAATTAAGCATACAATAACAATATGCTACAAAGGAAGAGAATTTAACAAAAAAAAGCACCTAAATTAAAGACAAGTAAGCTTAGTGTCCTCCCCAAGCCCCACAACACAAGAAAAAACAACAGCAACTCCAGACCAACCACAACACAATATAGAGAGTATAAGTCAGGTCAGCCAAACTTCCAGACTGTGAATACACTCAGCAACAGAGGATTATAATGCCTTCTACCAGAAAAAAAAGGAGCTGAAAGCAAGGGACCGAAAAGAAAAAAACCCTAGTCAAGAGGAAGATTATGAAAGTACTCGATAAGAGGTCCCCAGACCTTATGGAACTCTAGATCCGAGTTGAGAACTGAATAATGAATTTTTTCGAGGTCCAAGCAGGCCATGACGTTGTTAAGCCATTGAGCATGAGTGGGCGGGGCAACATCTCTCCATCTGAGGAGGATCAAGCGTCTAGCCAGGAGAGAGGCAAAGGATAATATTCAGCACTTGGTCGGACCCAGACATAAATCTGTCTCGCCCCAAAAACCAAACAGAGCAATTAAGGGGTTTGGTTCTAGGTGTTGATTCAGAATACACGATAATGTAGTGAAGACATCTTTCCAGAATTTCTCCAAGCTAGGACAGAACCAGTACATATGGATGAGAGAGGCCACGCCCCTCTTGCATTTATCACAGAGCAGACTAACGCTAGGGTAGAACCGAGATAGTTTAGATTTAGACATATGGGCTCTATGAACAATCTTAAACTGTAAAAGGCAGTGGCGAGCACAAAGAGAGGTTGAGTTAACCAATTTGAGAACTGAATCCCAGCTCTCCTCAGATAAGGAGATATTTAAATCCTGCTCCCAGGCCATTTTGATTTTATCCATGGGGGCCTGTCGTAAGGCTGCTATTTTATCTCGGATGATTGATATTAAGCCTTTACCTAGTGGATTCATGGAAATGAAATAGGTCCATAGCATTTTTCGCAGGCATTTCAGGAAAGTAAGGAATTAAAGGAGCAATAAAGTGTCGGATTTGGAGATATCTGAAAAAATGAGCATTGGGCAGATTGAACTTAACAGAAAGCTGCTGAAAAGAAGCGGCGATTATCAATGAAAAGATCTTCAAAATGTCTAATGCCCTTCCTATACCAAACCTGGAATGCTGAATTGTATGTAGTAGGTAAAAAAAGGTGATTATGAGCAACAGGGCTGGAAACGGAAAACCCCTGGAAACCATAGCATTTCCTGATCTGAGCCTATATATGCAAGGTGTGTCTAACAAGAGGATTAGCTATTGATCTGGGCAGACTACTAGGGAGTGCAGAGCCAAGAAGTGCAGAGATAGATAATTCTTTAGTGGAGCTCAGCTCTATCGCCACCCAGTTAGGGCACTCGGGTTGGCCATGGAAGAAAGACCAAAAGGTAGCACAATGTATATTAGCTGCCCAATAATATAAACGAAAGTTAGGTAAAGCCATGCCACCCTCTTTCTTAGATTTTTGGAGATGGATTTTATTAATTCTAGAGCGCTTATTCTGCCACAGATATGACAAAATAATAGAGTCTAAGGAATCAAAAAAAGATTTAGGAATAAAAATTGGGATAGATTGAAACAGGTATAAAAATTTGGGGAGAACATACATTTTAATAACATTAATACGACCTACCAAAGACATAGATAGAGGTGACCATTGTACCAGACTCTGTTTTATAGCATATGAAAGATTGGCAAAGTTTTCACGAAAGAGATCTTTAAACTTCCTTGTGACTGTAATTCCAAGATAAGTAAATTGATTATGGACTACCTTAAAAGGGAGATCACGAAATGTTAGTTCTTGGGCTTCTTTATTAATTGGGAGAAGTTCACTCTTATGTAAATTAAGTTTATAGCCAGAGATCTGGCTAAACTGGTCAAAAAGTGAAAACATTAGAGGTAAGGATGTAGACGGATTTGAGAGAAAGAGTAATAAGTCATCAGCATAGAGAGAAACTTTATGCTCAACACCCCTTCTCCAAATCCCAGTCAATTCAGGGCAGTTTCGAAATGCTATCGCCAGAGGTTCCATAGCCAAATCAAAGAGAAAGGGACTTAAGGGGCATCCCTGGCTGGTGCCACGTTTGAGATTAAATACTTGGGATTTCTGAAAATTAGTTAAAACAGAAGCAGTAGGACACAGGTACAGCAATTGGATCCAAGAGATGAAACTTTGGCCAAGGTCAAATTTTTCTAAAACTTCAAAAAGGTAGTTCCACTCTATACGATCAAATGCTTTCTCCGCATCGAGGGAAATAACACATTCAGGAATCCCAGTTGGAGGTGAGTATAAGATATTAAATAAACGCCGAATGTTAAAAAAAGGGAGACAGTTTTTAATAAAGCCTGTTTGGTCATCAGAGATAATGGAGGGAATGACAGTTTCTAATCTATGAGCCAAAACTTTAGCTAAGATCTTTACATCAACATTGAGCAGAGAGATCGGCCTATACGAGGAACACTCTGTTGGGTCTTTGCCCTTTTTTAAAAGAAGAATAATAGATGCCTCACTGAAAGAGGGTGGCAATTTGCCGTAATTAAACGAGTCAGATAATACTGAAAGTAACTGAGGAGAAAGAAGAGAAGAGAATGATTTATAAAATTCTACAGGGAACCCATCAGGTCCAGGAGATTTCCCTGAGGACAGTGCAGAAATTGCAGTGGATATTTCTTCTAATGGCATAGGCGCATTGAGTTTGGCTTTGAAATCAGATGAAAGTGAGGGGATATTCAGATTCTGTAAAAATTGATCAACAGAGATATTGTCATTCAGAGATTCAGAGGAATAAAGTCAAGAATAAAAATTTTTAAATGCGTCATTAATTTCTAAATGATCCGATATTAAGTCTCCGTTCTCCTTCCGGATCTTTGTAACATGTTGTTTGGCTTTGGAACGCCTCAGCTGATTGGCTAGGAATTTACCAGACTTATCCCCATGAATGTAAAAGCGACTCTTGCTTTCGAGAAGTTGGCGTTCGACAGGTTGAGTGGACAGAAGGTTAAATTTAGTTTGGAGTTCAACGCGCTTCTTGTATAATTCAGGGTTCTTAGTTTGGGCATATATTTGATCCAATTCTTTAATCTGGTTAATGAGGTCTAATCGATCTGCATGGGATCTTCTGTTGAGATTTGCTGTGTAAGAGATTATTTACCCCCTCAGATATGCTTTCATGGCATCCCAGACAATCTGGGATGGCACTTCAGGTGATGTATTAGTGTTAAAATAAAAGGTTATCTGATCCTTAATAAATTTTAAAAAATCATCATCCGATAGTAAAGTTGAATCAAACCGCCAGTATTTATTCCTCTGAGGGAGACCAGGCAAATTCAGAGAGAGAGTAATTGGGGCATGGTCAGAGATCAGTATACTCTGATAGTCACAAGAGTGGGCAAATGGAATAAGTTGGTTATTGAGTAAGAAATAATCAATTCTAGTGAAGGTATGGTGAACATGTGAGAAAAAGGAATAATCTCTCTCCGTAGGACGGAGGAAATGCCATATATCAGAGATACCATAATTAGAGAGAAACGATTGGATAGCTAAGGCAGATTTAGTAGGTGGTCTAGTAACAGAGGACGATCGATCCAAATTAGGATCAAACCAACAATTAAAGTCACCGCCCAGTATAAGAGAGTATGAGTTTAAGTCTGGTAGTGAGGAAAAAAACAGTCCAAAAAAATTAACATCATCAAAGTTGGGGGCATACAGGTTTGCTAGTGCAACCATAGTGTTATATAGTTTGCCAGAAACAATAATAAAACGGCCATTTATATCAGATATTTCATTATGGAGTTCAAAAGGAATATTTGAGTTAATAAGAATGGAGACTCCCCTAGCTTTAGCGGTAAAGGATGAATGAAAATGCTGACCCGCCCACTTTGACAAAAGCCAGGAGTTATCAGAACAACGAATATGAGTTTCTTGAAGGAAAGCAATGTCAGCTTTGAGTTGTTTGATATGTGAGAATACCTTCCTCCTTTTAACAGGGTGATTCAATCCCCTTACATTCCAGCTCACAAATTTAAGTGCACTAGCCATTATCAATTACTAATGCATAAAAGGCAGAAGGCATATAAAAAGTCAGGCAGTACAATAGCAGTCTGGGAGCAGAGATGTAAACATAGATTCGTAAAATCAAAACATATACATGTCCTGAGCAATAAAGAGATATAATATATACAGTGAGTGATGTTTGAACTAGAAAACCCACCCCACTCACACAACCCAAAACTAGACGGCTACCAAAACAAGTAGCTAGCTCTACCAAAAAAATTAACCCAAATACAACTTCCAGATCTGTGTCATTAACAGCAGTTCCGTGTAAATACTACAACAAATAGTAACTAGTTTATGCACTAGAAAACATAACTACAGATTAGAACACCTTCTGCAGGAATATAAAACTTAATACAGAGAAAATTGGAAGAGGACCAAAACTAACCTGCCAGCGAAAAAATTATAGAAGAATAAAGTAAGAGAAAGGAAAAAAAAGGATTAAAAAAAGGAGAGGAAGGGGAAAATTATAAATTCAAGATGAGTATTTATCAACCATTTACAGAGAAGAGAGAAAAAATTCAGAGATTAGAAAAAAGGGGTGAAGAAAAGAAAAAAGTATAATAAAATAAATAAATATAAAAAGAAGGAAAAATAGATCGGCAACTAAACTGTGAACCAACAAACAGAAGTTCAAAGTAACTTTGATTATCAAAGTACCTGTATGTCACCATATACAACCCTAAGATTCAGTTTCCTTTGTTTTAACTCCAGGGAACTCAGCCAAGCAAACACAATCTCTCTTTGTTTGGCAGACCGGCCAATAGTGGAACCATTTGTGCTACGTATATTCTCCCTTAGGCAAGGAGAAAAGAACTCTTCACAATTGCAATAAGGCTTTTTTACCCCTGCAATCAAGTCCTCATTAATAAAACATAACATAAAATTTGGCATCTCAGTGGTGTCCTTGTGTGCAAGTACACCTCAATCCTTTCCTTTTAAAAAGATATATATTTATACATTCACATGTACACACTGAGAAGATACAGTATGCAACATAGTGGGAATAAAAAATATATATAATTAGGCACTTAATTAGATATTTATGTGCAATTGTAATTCCACACTATTAAAGTAAATAATAATAATAGTTGTTAAAAATAGCAGTAATAGTGTTTGAATAATAATTTCCATTTATCTCTTCTGGTCCATTTCTTTCTAGTCCAGAATATTGTGTGTAACCCTATATAACTTCCATCGTAGGTGTTCATATCCTAACACATTCATGTTTGCTCCTACCCACTGACATACTTATCCAACCCCTGTGCACTTATATACTTCATTTTATCATTTTCCCAAATCCTTTTCTTTACTTGTGTTGATTCCATGTTTTCCAGAAATAGAACAGTGAACATTTGAACGAAAGCTTACGTTAACACTATTAAAATGTTGATGACGAAAGCAGTATGAACCATTAGGAGAGTCATCTAAAGTCTGCTCACATTGGGGTTATAAACTCCATCCATTTATCCAAATTTGATAAAATTTTTCTTTTTGAATTCTCAGAGAGTAAGTCAACTTTTCCATTTCAAATATTTCCCAAATAATTTCATGACTATCTTCTAAAGTAGGTGGTGTTGGATTTAGCCACTTTCTGGTGATTGATTTCTTACTTGCTGCTAAAAGGGCCTGCAACATTTTTATATTGTTCTTCTGTTCCAAAAACAATACATGCCCCAAATGGAGAGTCTCCAAGTTCAGAGGTATCTAAGTCTTAAATACCTTAACTAATGTTCTATGAATACCTTTCCAAGATAAACTTAATTTAGGGCAGTCCCAAAAAATATGGAAATGATTTGCCTCCTTGGAGCCACACCTTCTCCAACATGCCACATTTGTGTCTTTATATTTTTCCTGGTATGGGGTCTTGAAGTATCTTATAATATTTTTCCAGCAATGTTCTCTCCAAACCAAAGAGTTAGTTGAAGACCACTGAAAGCTGCATATTTTCCCCCAAACCTCCTCTGAAAGTACCAACCCCGCTTCTTTCTCCCACTTCTCTGTAATATACAATGTGTTTTCATTTTTGGCATGAGAGAGGGCATTATATAATTGAGAAATTAATTTACTGTAAGCCAATTTCAGAATCTTGAAAAATTCTAATTCTGCTGTTGATAAGTCCATATATCTACAATTCTGATTAAAGTAGTGTCCTACTTGAAGGTACCTAAAAAAGTCCTTGTGCTCTAGGCTGTGTTTGTCCTGCAGGTATTGAAAACTTTGTAATGCACTTTTATGTGTGAATGAGAGGTAGGTTGTAAGACCTTTCTTTATCCAAAAATTTTTATCTCCTCTGTTGGGAAGGAATTCGGTATCATAAGCACACCATCTGAACATTTTTAACATGAATTAGCCACCTTCAGCCATACTTTTAGTGTGAGATTTATCCAGCAGTTTTTAACCTTTTCCAATTGGGCCATCGATCCTTTGTCCGCAACTGAGTAGAGGAAAACTGTCAATCAATCCAAATTCTATTTCCTTCCATCTAGCCTTGTATTCCCCATTACACCAATATAACAGAGGGGTTATCTGTGAAGCATAAAAATAGTTTTTTAAGCAAGGAAGTGCCATCCCTCCTCCTTCCTTTCCTAACTGTAAGATGTTAAATTGGATTCTAGGTTTCTTTCCTTGCCAGATAAAGCTGGAAATCCATTTGTCCCATTCCCTGAATTGATTATTGTCCACCTCCACAGGTAAAGTCCGGAAAAAGTAAAGTAACATTGAATATTAATTTTTATGGTATTTATCCTTGAATTTAGACTTTAAAAAGGGATAAGATTCCATCTATGTATATTTGCTTTTATCTCTGAAGTTAATGACCCATAATTTACCATAAATTCCGGTGCATATGCTGAGAATATGGTCCTAAAATTAGAGAGTTGGCTTATACTTGAGTCAGTTTATACACTGGAATTTATGCTACTTGTGACAATGTTGAAAGATCTTTTGGCAGGGTTATTCCTAAATATTTTAATGATTTAGCTTCCTACTTAAGATCATATGTATCCTGTAGTTTCTTGGATGCTGTATAATTTAGGGACATAACCTGTGTTTTCTTTACATTAATTTTCCTGAACTCATCCAACAGTGTAAACAATCCTTTGAATGATTTTTCTGGTTCACTCAAATAGACTAAGACATCATCTACGAATAGCGCCACCTCCTGTTCAATCCTTGCCACCTTGATACCTTTTACAATTTCGCTCTGTCTTATTAGTTGGGCAAAAAGTTCAATGTATAGTGCAAAGAGGAGGGGGGAAATTGGGCTTCTCTGTCTAGTTCCTCTCTCTTAAAATAAAAGAGTCAGAGGGGTCCCCATTTGTCTTAATTCAAGCTGTAGGGCTGGCATATAAAGTCTGGATTACTTTAATAAACTTCTCTTGAAAGCCGAATCTTCCTAACGCTTTGTTTAGGAATACCCATCTAACTGAATCAAAGGATCAAAAGCTTTCTCAGTGCCTAATCCCACTACCATTGCCTCTGTCCTGTTCTTAGTAACCTGTTCTAGTATGTGTAAAGTTCTCCTTATATTGTCCTGAGTTTGTCTTTGTTGGATGAATCCAGTCTGGTCTAAGTGAATGAGGCCAGGTAGAAGCTTTTCCAGTCTATGAGCTAATATAGATGTAAATAATTTGTAATCCAAATTAAGGACAATGACTGGCTGGTAATTGCCATATTCTAGTTTATCTTTACCCTCCTTGGGAATAACTGAGGTAATCGCCTCTCTCCAGGATGGTGGAATTTCTCCTCTCTGTGAGATCCAATTAAAGGTGTAAGTAATAACTGTGACTTCAGCAATTTGTACCACTCTGAGGTGAACCCATCTGAGCCTGGAGACTTTCCCGCCTTTAATCTAGAGATGGCCATGTTCAATTCTTTGACAGTTACTGGTTCTAATAGGCATTTGTTTTGTAAATCTGTGAGCTTGGGTAGTTCTAAAGAATTCTGGAAAGTGACTATATTGGACTCATTGGAGGTCCAGAATTGAGAGTACAGCTCTTGATAATATGTTTCAAAACTCTCTTGAATTTTCCCTATTGTACTCTCAACAAGCTTTGTTTTTGGATTTGTTATTTTATGAATTGTATTGTCTGCTTGTTGTTTATGTAATTTATATGCTAATAATCCAGCTGATTTACCTCCTACTTCATAATTTTTTTTGTCTGCTGAAGAAAATTTCTTTGAGTTTCCAATGTGTAAAGGTATTTGCAAATTCTTAATTTCCTGTTTTAAATTAGAATTAATTTTGTTAATATCTACAACTTGAAGTTGTTTTAATTTTCCTTGAAGGTCTGCTAATTTTTCTGCTTTGAATTTTTTCATGTGAATAATAATGGAAATAATTTTTCCTCTCAGTAGGGCTTTCAATGTATCCCATAAGATCATTGGTGATGTTTCTCCCGTGTCATTAAGGTCTAGGTATTCTTTGATTTCTCCCCTTAATCTCTCCATTACTTCTGTGTTATTGAGTATATGTGAATTTAATCTCCAGGGTGTTTTCCTCATGTTCCTTTCCAGAATTAGAGACATAGAGACTGGACGGATTACTACCCCTTGAGAGTTGGCCTTTGGGTCAAAAATGTGTCTATAGAATGACCACTCACTACCTGGTGGAGCATAAACATTCAGAAATATTATTTCAGTACCTTCTACTCTTCCTGTAATTTTTACAAATCATCCATCCTTGTCTTCAATCTCTGAAATATGTTCATAGTTAAGAGCACTTGATATTGAAGTAGCTCAGATAATATACAATGAATAAAATACTTGCTCCAAACCCATTCTTCTTAATTTTGCATGTTCAGATTGGCTGATGTGCACTTCCTGAAGGAAAGCTATTTGTGCCCTCTCTTTTTTCAATTTAGACATAATCTTATTCTCTTAATTGGATTCAAAACCCCATTAACATTATAGGAAATTGTTTTTACAGGTTCAATTTGCATTTTTCTCTAGTAGAAAAGAAAACACTCTCCTTTTCTAAACAAATAGTAAGCAATCCCTTCTCAACAGTGAACCAGAACATAAAACCAAACCCTAGGCATTTTTGAATGTAGAACATCTGAACATTTTCCCTGACTTCCAACAGTGAGGCCTGAGCACTGACCTGCCTCAGCTCAGAGAGGTAACCTCTATCTTCACTCTGTGTTAGAGGGCCCTCCGCAGTGTGAACAATCATGGAGAATTCTCTCCTTTTTATGTCTCGACCATATTGCTATCGTTCAAGTTATTCTGTCTAGTTTATTTTCAGTTACCACCTTTAAGTCCGATCTTCAAATTAGTTTTTACTATCTCTCGTTTAATATCTTCCAGCTGTTCGTTGTTATCTTGTCAGAAATCACAAATCTCTCTGAGAATCAAAGTCAGGTTCACCGACCATTCCTGATTATCTCCATCCTGGCTAGCTGTGGAGAAGCTAGCCCCTTGTGTTGCTGAGACTCGTGTTTATCAGCACTCTGAGTGGACTTTTTATTCTTAGACATCATCCTTGCCCCTTTTGTTGATACAGTTATACGATACTAAATATTTGTCTAATTTCGGCTTTGGGCAGTTTACATCCTTTTTTTGTCGAGAGACCTTTCCCTATGCTGCCATTTCCTTGGTGTCCCAGAAGTGCCCCCTCACCTCAATCCTTTCCAACATCAACACTGCACAATCTCTTGTATATCCAGCAATGTGGATACAGTAATTTCCCATTTTTAGATGTTATATTTGATCTGCTGTATTCTTGCCCACTCTTTCCGCTTGAAGCTCTCCTAAAAGCCTTTTTTTACATTCTCCTCTCTGCTCAGAATCTCAGCTGGTTTAGTGTCTCAGCAAACTCCCAAGCTGAACTGTTGATATCGATGTGAAGAGCTGCGCCCCCACTCGGGGAAGAAGACACCAGCCTAATCAGTCTCCCCATGGATGAAAAGCCCCATCTCTGGAAACATCCCGGAGAATATCCTGCAGGACAATAACACTCTCTCTACCAGAACTGCGTACACATTTCTGCTTGTTACCAAACTGATGTTTTCTATTGAGTAGTTGTACCACAGCCTTCCTGCTCTAGTAACACATACATAAGGTTCTTGAACAAAAGGTGATAACTTCACTTTGCTTCTTCACTTTGCTTCATAGCCCATCATTGAAGTTTCCCTGCAATCAATGGACTCATTTTTGAAGACTCTTCATCGCACATTCTTTTTATTTATTGCTGTTTGTTTATATTTGCATTTGCACAGTTTGTTGTCTTCTGCACCCTGGTTGATCTTTCATTGATCCTGTTATTCTATGGATTTGTTGAGTGTGCCCACAGGAAAATGAATTTCAGGGTCATATATGGTGAAACATATGTATATACCTTGATAATAAAATTTACTTTGAACTTTGAAATGCTGGAGCAACTCAGCAGGTGAGGCAGCATCTATGGAGAGGGATAAAGAGGAGACGTTTCGGGCTAAGCCCCCTTGGAGGATCTCAACCTGAGACCTGCTTAGTTCCTCAAGCACCTTGTACGTGTGGCTCTAAATTTCCGGCATCCTCAGATTTGCTTGTGCTATTACTTCCTGTTCTTGTGATCTTCGCCCAGCCAATGAATGCCAGAGTCCATTGTGCTTTATTAGCCAGTACTGCCACCTCCAGGAATCTTTGGAGATGTACACCATGATCCCTCTATTCCTCTACACTCACCATCTGCTATCCTCTGACAACCAAGTCCAGCTCCTGGCCTTCACGTGTGGTTCAGCTCCTAAGCCCGGCAGCACCATTTCTATTGACAGGAGAAGGGGCAAAGGCTGCTTACTGGTGCCTTAGAACCAGTCGCTTCAGGCAGATGGTGCTCATCCACCACAGGAAGCTCTAATCTCAAACCTCCGCTGCCTTGCCACTCATGGGGAAGTGTTGGGGAGAAAGCCCGAGGGTAAAATCTGGAGTGGAGTCCCTAAGGCAGTGAGTTCAACACTGACTGACAACTGCTGGTGCCAAACTGTATCGGTCTCTGCCATTCCTTTGGACTCATCAGATGTGTGGAGAGGTGACCCTGCTCTCCATATTGGACCACTCTGGCTTTGCATATCCAAACAGCTAGGATACAATATCCATGGTCGACCCTGACCGAGAGAGTCCTCAGCCTGCTATCTTACCGTTCATTCATCATCCAGATCCAAGCCCTATTACAGTAAATCTCCGATAATCTGG
This sequence comes from Hypanus sabinus, assembly GCF_030144855.1. Classification (NCBI taxonomy): domain Eukaryota; kingdom Metazoa; phylum Chordata; class Chondrichthyes; order Myliobatiformes; family Dasyatidae; genus Hypanus; species Hypanus sabinus. The sequence continues at coordinate 82,365,000 of NC_082721.1, forward strand.
GTCGTTCAAAGACTGTGGAACTGTGGAAGTTTCGTAGGTGGTGTTCGTAAGAACATGGACCATTCAGAAAACTGATGGTGGAGGGGAAGGAGCTGTACATCTTCCCTGGTGGTAGAAATGCATAGAGGCCATGTTCCAGAAGGTGAGGGTCTTTAATGATGGACGCTGCCTTTTTAAGACATCGCCCCTTGAAGATGCCCTTGATGGCAGGGTGTGTTGTGCTCATGATGGACTGGTCAGGTCCACAAGCCTCTGGAGTCTCTGGTGATCCAGAGTATTGAAGCCCCTATACCGCAGCCAGTTTGACTGCTCTCCACTGTACACCTGTAGACATATACAAAAGTCTTTGGAGACGTCCCAAATCTCCGCAAGCTCCTAACAAAGTGGAGCTGCTAGCATGCTTTCCTCATGACCTCGTCAGTGGGTTAGGCCCAGGATAAAGCTTCTGCTCTGTTCAAGCCCAGGAAGTTGGAGCTGTTTCCTATTACCTAATCAATTTTTTGACCCATTTTGCCAAATCATCTTGTATTCCATCTGGGCTCTTTCTTTATGTACAAGTCATCTACATGGACCTTTGTTAAAGATTTATTTAAGTGGATGGAGATTACATCAACCACATTGCCATTACTGACACACTGTCACCTTCTCAAACAAAAAGTTTAAATTACTCAGACATGACTTTCCCTTTACAGCAGCAAGATGACTATCCCTGCAACTCTAAATGCAGATTAATCCTGCATTTTAGAACTTTTTAAAAAATAGTAATAATAACAATAACAGTAATAAAACCTCCCTACCACTAATACTAGACTTATCGGACTGCAATTACCTGGCTATCTCCACTACCCTTCTTGGACAAACATACCAAATTCTTTGACCTTCAGTTGTCTGGTTTCTTTTCCATGCCAGAGAAGATTTCAACATTTCCGTCAGATAAATAATCTCTCCCTTGCCCCCCTTTGGGATATACTTAGTAATAGAGAAGTACAGCTCAGAAACAGGCCCTTAGGCCCATCCAATCTGTGACAAGCCATTTAAACTGCCTCCTCCCATCAACCTGTACTGGGACCACAGCTTTCCATACCCCTACTATCCATGTGCCTAGCCAAACTTCTCTTAAATGTTGGAATCAAGCTCGCATTCACCAGTTGTGCTGGCATCTCATTCCACACTTTACTAAACCCTCTTAGTGAAGAAGTTTCCACTCATGTTGCCCTTAAGCTTTTCACCTTTCACCCTTAACCCATGACCTCTAGTTGTAGTCCCTTCCAATATAGGTGGGAAAAGCCTGCTTGCAATTATCCTTTCTATACCCCTCATAATTTTGTATACCTCTGTCAAATCTCTTCTCCATTTTCTATGTTCCAAGGAATAAAGGCATAACCTATTCAATCTTTTCATATAACTCAGGTCCTCCAGACCTGACAACATACTTGTAAATTTTCTTTGGGCTCTTTCAATCTTATTTTCCTATCTTTTCTGTGGGTTGGTGACCAAAACTGCATGCAATACTCCAAATTAGGCCTCACCAATGTCTTATACAACTTCAACATATCGTCCAATCTCTTCTCTTGTACTCAATACTTTGAATTACAAAGGCCAATGTTCCAAAGGCTGTCTTTATAAACCTATTTACACCACCTTCAATGAATTAAGGACCTGTATCCCCAGATCACTTTGTCCTTCTGCACTCTGCAATGCCCTACTGTTCACTGTGTAAGACCTACTCGAAGTGTAACACCTCGGTCTTGGCTGCATTAAATTCCATTTGCCATTTTTCAGTCCATTTTTCAGCTGGTCCAGGTCCTGCTGCAAGCTTTGATAGTCTTCCTCACTGTCCACATACTTTCTGATCCAGTAAACCACATTATCATCCAGATCATTGATATGGATGACAATCACTAATGGACCCAGCACCGATTCCTATGCTACTCTCCTGGTCACAGGCCTCCAGTCAGAGAGGCAACCATCTACCATCACTCTCTGGCTTCTCCCACAAAGCCAATGTCTAATCCAGTTTATTACCTTATCTTGAATCCTGAGCAACTGAACCTTATTGACCCTGCAGGACCTTGTCAAATGCCTTGCTAAAGTCTACGTAGACAACATACACTGCCTTGCGTTCATCCACTTTCCTGGTAACTTCCTTGCAAAACTAAAAGATTGGTTAGACGTGACCTACCACACATGAAGCTACGCTGACTATCCTTTATTAGTCCATATCTATCTAAAAAATTATATATCCAGTCCCTTAAAATATCTTCCAATAGCTTTCCCACTACTGATGTCAAGCTCACCAGCCTACAATCTCCTTGTTTATTTTTAGAGCCTTTTTAAAACAGTGGAACAACATTGGCTATCCTCTAATCTTCTGATACCTCACTTTTTGCTAAGAATGATTTAAATGTCTCTGCTAGGGCCCGTGAAATTTCTGCACTTGCTGTAGGGTCTGAAGGAACACCTAGCCAAGTCCTGGGGATTTATCCACCCTAATTTACCTCAAGACAACAGACACCTCTTCTGCTGTAATGTGTATAGGGTCCATGAGTTGCCTCACTTCTATGGTCCTGTGTCCGTTCTCTGAGTAAATACAGATGCAAAGAATGCAGTTAAGCTATCATAATATCTCTTGAAAACCAAATTTCTCGGTACCTGTTATCTTTACCTTTTATTCTGACAGGCACATACAAACTTTGCACTCTCAAAATTTCACTTTTGAAGGCCTCCCACTTACCTTTACCGGAAAACAGCCTGCCCAATCCTCAATTGCTGGATCTTTTCTGATGCCATCAAAACTTGCCTTTCTCCAATTTAGAATGCCAAACCGCAGACCAGATCTATCTTCTTGCATATTGACTTTGAAATTAATATTATTGTGATCATCAGGTGCAAAGTGTTTCCCTACACAAACTTTTGTCACTTGCCCTGTCTCACTCCCCAACAGCAGATCAAGTATTGCGCACTCTCTCATTGGGACTTCTACGTCCTGATTAAGGAAACTTTTCTGACCACATTTGACAAACTCTATCCCATCTACTCCTTTTACAGTATGGGAGTCCCAATCAATATGTGGAAAGGTAAGATCACCTACTATGACAACCTTATGTTTCTTGCAACAGTCTACTATCTCTCTACAACTTTGGTCCTCTAAATCCTGTGGACTATTGGGTGGTCTGTAATTAATGTGGTCATATCTTTCTTATCGCTCAGTTCCACCCACAGCGCCGCACTAATCGAGTTCTCCCATCTATCCTGACAGAGCGCTGCCATGACATTTTCCCTGGTTAGTAATGCCACCCCTTCTCCTTTAATCCCTCCTGCTCTGTCACATCAGTAACAACAGATCCCTGGAATACTGAGCTGCCGGTCCTGCCCCTCCTGCAACCAAGTCTCACTAATATCATATTTCCAGGTGTTGATCCATGCCCTAAACTTACCTTCCTTTCCTATGATAGTCCCTGCATTGAAATATTTGCAGCTCAGGACATTAGTTGCACCATCAACCTTTTGATTTTTTGACTTTGTCTGAGGTTGTAATAACATCGACCTCCTCAGCCTCTCCACTATCTGTTCTGACGTTCTGGTTCTCAACCCCCTGCAACTCTAGTTTAATCCGCCCCCACCAACCCCAGCCTGTGCAGCATGAGCAAACCTTCTTGCTAGGATATTAGTCCCCTTCCAGTTCAGGTGCAAACCATCTCTTCTGTACATGTTCCACGTACCCTGGAAGAGAGCACAATGATCCAAAAATCTGAAGCCCTCCTTCCTACACCAGCTCCTTAGCCACATATTAAACTGTATAATCTTCATAGTTCTGGCCTCACTAGCACATGGTACAGGTAGTAACCCTGAGATCACAACTCTGGAGGTCCTCACTTTAACTTTGGACCTAACTCCCTGAACTCCCTATGCAGAATCTTGTCTCTGTGTCATCGGTCCCTACACAGACTACGATCTCCAGCTGCTCACCCTCCCACTTAACAATGCAAAGGGCTCGATCCGAGATATAGCGGACTCTGGCACCCAGGAGGCAACGTACCATCTGGGAATCTCATTCACACCCACAGGGCCTCCTGCTTCACTCACCAACAAGTCCCATATCACCACAGTGTGTCTCTTCTCCCCCCTCCCCTTTCTGAGACAGACAGTGTCAGAGACCCAACCACTGTGACTTTCCTCTGTTAGGTCACCTCCCCCCCTCACCCCCACCAACTGCATCCACAGTGATATACCTGTTGTTGGGGGGTGGGGTTGGGGTACTCTGCGCTGGCTCCTTAACCCCTTTCCTCTTCCTGACTGTCTCACAGTTTCCTGGGTCCTGCACCTTGTGTGTAACTACCTCCCTATATGTCCCATCTCTCACCCCCTCAGCCTCTGGAATGATCCAGAGTTAACCTAGTTCCAACTTCAACTCCTTAATGAGAAACTTCATCTTGATCTGAAATTCGTTCATCTTTAAGCCTGCTAATACCTTCAACAGACAACAGAAATGATTGGTGCCCACTTTTAAAGAGTGGTTTCATGGAGATCTTGCCACTTTAAATCTGAATCCTTGTTAAGTTCTTAAAGTCAGGCAATTTACTAGCCACAAACTTCTCCAAATGACCACTCCTTCATTGTACCCCTCCCTGTGGTGGCCGAGCAACCTGATGTTAATGGTCCTCAGACGTGAAATACAGCCACGCGGTCAGCAAGGATTATTGAAGGTGGAGAGTTTGTACCCCACAAAACGGGCATTAGGGGTTGTATTATGGCATCATTGAGAAGAAATTATGTTATAGCAACGCCATCTGCTGGCTGGTTTGTGTAGCACACGTTTAACCCTTGACTATTCTTAAACCTGCATTTCTCTATCATTAATAATTCTATCCGTCTATGTTTCCTTACTACAGAGGTGAAGGCCATTTGGCCCATTGTCTGTGATAACTCTAGGAGCATTCCAGACTCACCTCTTCATGCTTGTCTTCTTATTCTTTCTCAGTTGCCCATCAATTTTGCAACCACCCCCCACCCCACCACCTTCTCTCTCAGAAGAAGTTGGCACCAGTGAACATTGTTACCACGGGTGACATTCTACAGATGGCCTACATAACCGTTCCTTTCACTTATGTCGTCTTTTTCTTTCAACTGTGGTTCTGGTACTGGTGGAGCCTGTGATCTTCAGTTTGATGGTGTGTTTTCAGTCTTACTGAGAGATCTGGTGCTCTGCTGTCTCCAAGATGGTTCCAGAAGTGAGCGGCCCCAAGGCCAAGAAACTTAGAGGTCATGGTTGACTCCACTTCTCACTGATTTTGCCAATTAAAATGTCGATGAAGATTGATAACTTTGAGGTGAGTATTGAAGACCAGTGAGTGTTCAGCACTACCCACCGGCTTGCCGCTGGCAGAGGAGGGCATCTGTATATGACGGTCTCTCTCTCTCCCTCTCACTCACTCCCCCCAAGGGAAGGCCCCTACATTTGAATGGTCTCTCTCTCTCTCTCTCTCTCTCTCTCTCTCACTCCCTCAATGGTGTCAGAAGATAGTACTGGTTCTGGGTCTGTTGATTGTGAATTGGACCAAAGCTCCTGGTCGTTCCCTTCTCTGCGGTTGTTTCAGGTGATTCTGAATGGGGATGGCCTGCAGATAATGAACACTGAGCTGCACTGAATATGGACCCTTTCAATTTTGTGCTTTTATTTTCTGTGTTTTCACTCCTTCTTTCTTGTTGCTGTTTGAGCAATTTGTTTTTGTTTTGGGCTGGGGTAGGGTTAATGTTTTTCTTTGAAGGGGTTCCATGGTTTACTTTGTTTTGTGGTTGTCTGTGGGGAGACGAAGCTCAGGGTTGTACACTGCATACATAGATAACAAATGCACTTTGAATCCCTGACCTAGGACATAGCTGGAGATCGTTGCATATTCACTGCCACAGGAGGATTGCCAGGAGGGTGGAAAATATGATTCCTTTGTTCAAGGAAGGTGATAGGGGTAACGCTGAGAATTATAGATCAGTGAGTCTTATGTCAGTGGTGGGCAAACTATTGGAGAGGATTCTTAGAGACAGGATTTACGAGCATTTGGAGAAGCATTGTCTGATTCAGGATAGACAACATGGCTTTGTGAGTGGCAGGTTGTGTTTCATGAGTCTGATTGAATTACTTGAGGAAGTGGCAGACATTTTGACGAAGATAGGGCGGTGGATGTGGTGTATGTGGAGTTCAGTAAGGCATTTGACAAGGTTCCCCATGATAGGCTCATTCAGAAAGTGTCACTTCTGTCCGGCTCATTATACGAAGAACATGGAAACTTTAGAGAGTGTGCAGAGGATATTTTCCAGGATGCTGCTTAGACTGAACAGCATTTCTTATGAGAATAGGTTGAGCTTTTGGGGAGGAAGATGAGAGGTGACTTGATAGATGTGTGCAAGATGATAAGAGGGATAGATAGACTGGACAGCCCAAGACATTTTCCCAGGGCAGAAATGGCTCATGCAAGGGGGCAGACGTTAAGGTTTTGGGAGGAAAGTACAGGGGGCATTTCAGAGGAAGGATTTTTAACATGGGGAGTGGTAGGAGTGTGCCAAGACTTGCCAGGGATGGTGATAGAGAAAAATACATTTGGGACATTTAAGAGGCTATCAGATAGACACATTCATGAAAGAGAAATGGAGGACTATGTGGGACGGAAGGGTTAGATTGATCTGGGAGTAGGTTAATGGGTTGTGGGCTGGATGGCCAGTACTCTGCCATACCGTTCTCCGCTGTATAAAACTTCCCATTTGGTCAATTCAATATTTCTGCAGAGTGGTATACAACTGCCACTTTCTACAATAAAACCTTGTCGAAACATGTTGAAAAACAACTTTATTTTATGTATTTCATGGTGCTGAAGCATTCAGTAACTTTTATTTGATTTTACATTTGCCTGAGTACGCATTAAGCATCACCAACCCCCTTCCGCCTGGCATCCAAGTTCACTGATTACTCACCGATTGAAACTAAATGGAGTACGAGACCTTCTGACATTCAGTGCTGAATGTTTATTTGAGGGGAATATTGGTACAGGGAACTCCTGCATCAATAGCCTATCTGCCAAGCAGTCGCGTGTTCCCTCTCTTCCTTGTGCTAACAAGCTCCTGAGATGTGCTGTCCACATTGTTTCCAATATCATGGATGTCTTTGAAGTTAACATGCCACATAAATTTGTCCTTGACTCATGAAACTGCTAGTACAATTGGCTTTAAGCCAGCAGTATGTTAACTAACCCAATTAATGTAAATTTGCCCATTTTTAGACCAAGTTCTTCCTTGCCGAGAGTACTGCAACTGTTTATGTATCATGTTAACTTTAAACCTTCACTGAAATTCTCTTTATTTGTAATAAGACAGGAAATACTCCTGATTTCTCACCTAGGAATCAGGATTATCTTCTGGTTTTCCTGTAACTATTAACCGTTTGTGCGGGAATAATTGCCCTTCTCTTTCTTAGTCTTCCTTAACCCTACGTGGCACCACTCAGTCACAACCTTGGTGTCTCAGGAGTTTCTTACACTGTCATGCCTTCTCACCCACCTAACCACGTTTAATACCGGAGTAAGAAGCCAGTGGCCATGAGCCAGTCCTCGTTAGGGGTTTGGAAGTGGAGAGGGCCTGTTCTTGCCATTACCGTTTCAGAGGATCCATCCTGGAAATAGCACGCAAGTGAAGGAAAACCACTGCCTCTACTTCGAAGTTTGTGTAGGTTTGGCATGTCATCTAAACCTTGACAAAGTTCTATTGGAGAGTATCCTGACTGGTTGCATCCTGGCTTGGTATGGAAAAACCAATCGCCAGGAATAGAAACCTCCACAAAAAGTGGTGGATACAGCCTAACCATCAGAGGCGAAGGCCTCCCCATCATTGCACACATTTGCAAGGAGCACTGCCACAGGAAAACAGCATCCATCGTGATCTCTTCTCCCTACTACCATTGGGCAGGAGCCTTAGGTCCCACACCACCAGGTTCAGGAATGGTTATTACCCTACAACATCAGGCTCCTGTACAAGTGTGGATAACTTCATTCACCTCATCACTGAACTGGCTCCACGACCTCTAGGTTCACTTTCACATGCTCTGCAACTCATGAATTCTGTTTCATTTATCCACTTTCTTATTACTTGCATAATTTGTCTTCCTCTGCGTGTTGGTTGCCAGTCTTTGCTATGTCTAGTTTTTTATTACTTTGTTAGGGCATTTTTGGGGGTTAGCACATATAGCAAATAACTTCAGCCACCAATATTCAGATCTGCAGGTTAAATGATCTGAAAATAGGTTAAATTAAAAATGCAGCTCTGAAAAATGGGTTCCTAAGAGCTGTGAACCACAAATAATTGAAAGACCGGATAATTCTGATTTAAATTCTGTGGTGTCTGTGGTGTGGGTGTGAAGTGGGAGGTGGGAAGTTTGTGTGTGGTTCAAAGGAAGCATTGTGGATGTATTGTAAATATGGAATTGTCCCGAATTGTCCTTTGATCTTTAGCAGATAAAATGCCATGTGGCATTGGGTCAGGCAGACTGATTCTACCGAAAGGGTGTCAATATGATGCCTGCTGTGCCTCATGTTTTGAATAAAGAGACATCTACCAGCTACTTCTCTCCAGTGACTTTGTTCACGTAACAACTTCAATTGTATTTCTGTACTTTCCTTAAATGTCTGCAAGAAAATGAATTGCAAGGTAGTATTTGGTGACACATACTTATGCTGCTAATAAAATTATTCTGAACCAGGGTATGATGATCCCACCAGCACTGCCTTTCCAGAGTACATACTGCCAGGACGTGTGCTGGCAATGTCAGAACCCAGGTGCAGAGGAAAGACAGACTCCAATGTAGAGACAGCAAGCAGAGTTTATTCCAACAGAACATTGGAAGCTCGGCTGAGCGACACAGCGAACTGCAACATTTTCAAAACTAGGACCCCCCAATTAGCACTAGTCGGTGTCTGCTTAGGTATTCAAGTAGCATGGAATCCCTGACCCTATCAAATAAACTTACCAAGCTTGAACAGAAAGAATCAGGAGACCGTGAGACACTTGAGAAAAAACACAAGGATTTCTAAACGATTAATAGCTCTCATTAAACAACAATTACCAATCCAGGTGCTCTATAAACCCCGGAGCCCAACGCTCTCCGGCGCCCCACACAGGCCTGAAGAGTATGTTACAACAGACTAGCTGGTCACGGTTGACAGAGGCAGCAGAGATTTTCACTGCGGGTTGAGGTTGGGCTGCTCAGTTGAATCTCCAGCACTCTGACAGCACACAGTTGAAAAATAAATAAAGAAAGGTGAGGCCTGCACGATTCTCTGCTTGAGTGTGACACCAACAGAGTTGTGAGATCAAGGTCACGTGGTGATCAGAGGTCAGGGGTGGGAAGATAGTGACTTTAGTAGATCCTCAAGCCCAGGCTTGACAGAAGTTAACGATACACTCAGTCGCCAATTTATTTGGCACCTCTTGTACGTAAGCAAGTAGTCAGAGTGTGGGTTATGACCTTCAGCTACTGTAGCCTACCAGCTTCAAGGTTTGACTCATGCATTTCGGGGTGCTCACTGCACACCACTATAGTAATGTGTGGTTATTTGAGTTACTGTCACCTTCCTGTCAGCTTGAACCAGTCTGGCCATTCTTCTCTGACCTCTTCCATCACCAAGGCATTTTCACTCACAGGCCTGTCACTCACCTGATGCTTTTTTGTTTGTTTTTCACACTGTTCTCTGTGAACTCTAGAGATTGCTGGGCATGAAAATCCGAGGAAATCAGCAGTTTCTGAGAGACTCAAACCACCCCGTCTGGCACCAACGATCATTCCACTGTCAAAGTCACTCAGATCATATTTCTTCCCCTCTCTGATGTTTGGTCTGAACCTCTTGACCGTGTCTGCATGCATTGAGCTGTTGCCACATGATTGGCTGATGAGATATTTGCATTGATAAGCGGTTGTTCGGGTGTACCTAATAAATTGACCAGAGTGTATATGTTGGGGAGGTAGGTGTGGATTCTGATAAAGCATTCAGGTGCAGGTTAAACAGCCAGGTTGATTTGCTTTGCAATCGAGCATGGGTCATCTCTTTTTGATCAATGCTTGCTGTTTCATTATCATAAAAAATCGTGATTGAAACTGTTAATTTTATTGCAATGCCTTGGTATAGGAAGTACTCGGTCTTGGGATGTTGGGCTTCAATTTTATGATTAAATTTTATATTTTGTAACCGGGCTGTTTATTTTGGGGATAGAAAGTCAGGGGTCAGAATCGGGAGGGATTAGTGGGGTTAGGGGATTTTCAGAAAATGAGAGATTAGATTTTCAGGGTCAAATGGTGGGACCTCAGGATTAGGGGCAAGAACCTCTGGTAAGATATATATGTTTTCACTGTAGGGATTCTTCAGATGTTGGTCATCTAGACTACAGGCAGGCATGCTGTTGACCAACTAATGGAATCTAAACACCAGAGATTCTGCAGATGCTGAAAATCCAGAGCAAAACACACACAAAATGCTGGAGGAACTCAGCAGGTCAGGCAGTGTCTATGGAGAGGAATAAACAGTTGGCGTTTCAGGCTGAGACCCTTTGTCTCAGTCAGAATAAGAAGATGGGGAGGGGAAAGAGTACACGCTGGCAGGTGATAGGCAAGGCAGGTGAGGGGGAGGTTGGGTGGGTGGGGGGGATGGAGAATGAAGTGAGGTGATAGATGGAAGAGGTAGCAGGCTGAAGAAGAAGGAATCTGACAGGAGACAGTGGACCACAGGAAAAAGGGAAGGATGAGGCGATGTTGTGGAGGTTCAGTAAGGCAAGAATCAAGATGAGAAGTTGACAGAAATCACCTAGGACGAACACGACCCCTGAAGCCAAACTCTCCTTTGTATATCCTTTTCTGTTCAAGCATGGAACCCAAGCTCACTAGGCATACCAAAGTAATGAAAGCTCATTGACGCTTTGAATTTTTGGACAGTTCTTTTACTAATTCGAGAATGTTACTGGCCTTTATTACTAATTCGAGAATGTTACTGGCCTTTACTACAAAGATGTTATTGGTTATTAACAGCTGAAATACTATGTAATATGATTTAAATATGCAAGTGAAGGGATTCAGAAGGGCACAACATTTCTATTGGATCAATAACTATAAAATGGGCAATCTTGAACTGTAATTTTCAGCTGCACAGTGATAAAGGCATAACACAGGAATCGAGGCTTGGTGCAGAATACCTTCTTCTCTACAAGTCTGGCAATGAAATTTCTGCCCATCACCCTGGGGTTTCAGACGCCAAATAACATGAGCCCTTCACACCCCAGATGCCAGCTCCTGCCGGACAACTGCTTATATGCCCAGCTCGGTAAAACGTTTGTGGATTGAAGCTCCACTTCAGGAGCTTCTGGCCAAACCAGCGCAGCGGCCCGTCACCATGCTAAAGCCAAGGGTGAAATTGTATGAGAGGTTAGACTCAGAACATGTGAAGAGCCCTCTGTGATAGTCTGGCTAATATTGACCACTAAGACAGGTTACCTAGTTATTATGAATATGTAATTCGTGGAAATTGGCACAAGTCAACTCTAATTATAGCAAGAAGAACGAAACAGATAGAAACAGAGGTGCAGGAATAGCCAAATACATCTTGGCCACTTTTCAAAATTGACACCTTTTGTTACCTTGGGATATCCTCATCCTGTGAAAAGTTCTGTAATAACTTCCTGTTTACAGTGTCAAATGTGAAGCAGAAGAACTGGCCCACTGTGCATGGCTTTTCCAACTCTCACTCATAGTGTCGAGTTCCTGGTGAACAAGTGTCGCAGATGGGCGGAGACACTCAGAGATTCAGGAACAGCTTCTTCCATTTCTGATGCTGAATGAATTTCTGATTTCTGAATGAACATTGAACCCACGGACACTACCTCACTACTTTTTTATATCATAGTTTTTTTGCATTACTTGTTCAATCTAACTATTTCATATACTTACTGGATTCACAGGTTCCTTTTCTCTATCATTATTTAGCATTGTACAGCTGGTGAAAAGTTAATAAATTTCACAACGTATGCCGGTGATATTAAATCTGATTCTGATTCAGATTACTCATAACTAACGTCAAGTACACAAATAAACAACTTTCCAGTCTGACAGATAAATTCATTGTTATGAAGGATTGTCAGATCATCAAATAAGCCAGTTAATTCAGTCTGAATGCCCCCTACATACAGTTTAGTGGAATAGTAAAATAGTAAAATGGTTACTAAATTACAGAACAAGCAGCCAGGATTCCAGATTATTGATCCAGGCATTTAAATCTCACTGACGCATCTGGGGAAACTGCAATTCAAGTAACTTAAGATTAACATCTCGGCTTGGTAAAGCTAAATGTGAAGCAAGGGTATTGTTCAAAATCCACCTGGATCACTAATGACCTACAGGTCGATACTAGGCCTGAATCCCATTGCATTTCCACTTGTTTAGCTGAGGTGCATTAGTGGGCAGCAGATGTGGGGGAGACGACATATGAAGTGGAAAATAGGGTTCCTCTTATTATTGCAAATACATTCAGTGGCCACTTTATTACGTACTTCCTGTGCCTAATAAAGTGTATGTTCATGGTCTTCTGCTGCTGTAGCCCATCCACTTTAAGGTTCGACTTTAGAGTATTTAGAGATGCTTTCCTGCTCACTACAGTTGTAATGTGTGATTTTTTTTGAGCTACTGTGGCCTTCCTGTCAGCTTGAACCAATCTGGCCATTCTCTTCTGACCTCTCTCATCAACAAGGCACTTTCACCCGCAATCCTGCGGATCTCTGGATGTTTTTGTTCATTACACGATCCTCGGTAAAACCTAGAGACCACTCTGTGTGAAAACTTTGCCACATTTAATACTTAAGTAATGTTTGCATAATCTTGCATATATATTGGTTGACTTAACATTCTTTTAAATTTAAATAATTCATCATTTTGACATGTCACCAAAAACGTTGGCAACCTTCTATAGATGTGTGGTGGAGAGTGAGCCCACTGGCTGCATTAGACCTGGTATGGAAACACCAACGCCTTTCAGCAGAAAATCCTACAAAAGGCAGTGGATTTGGCCCAGTACATCACGGATAAAACCCTCCCAACCATTGAGCACATCGACATGAAATATTGCCATAGAAAAGTAGTATCCATCATCAATACATCCTCACCACCCAGGCCACACTCTTTTCTCACTGCTGCCATCAGGTAAAAGGTACAGGAGCCTCAGGACTCGCACCGCCAGGTTCAAGAACAGTTACTACCCCTCAACCATCAGGCTCTTGTACAAAAGGGGATAACTCCACTCATTTAAGGACATTTTATCTTGTTTTTTCATGTTCATTATCTACTGCCATTTACTTATATTTGCATTTGCATGTTTTGTTGCCTATTGATCCTGTTTACAGTTACTGTTCTGTAGATTTGCTAAGTATGCCTGCAGGAAAAGTATCTCAGGGTTGTACGTGGTGACATATATGTACTCTGACAATAAAGTTTCACTTTGACCTTGCTCATGGGTTATATGCATAAGTATGTGAATGCATATGTCGTCACGCAACCACATGGTACTTGTGCGACACACTTAAAGTAAACACAAAGTTAGACCTGCATTCCCAGACTCCTGTGTCTTCCTTTGAATTAGTTTAATGTTTTGAAGTTACAAAACATAACAAAAATCTCAAATGATCAGCTGTTTCTGAGGTACTCAAATCACCCCATCTGGCACCAACACAGTCAAAATCACTTAGATCACATTTCTTTCCAATTCAGTTCACCAGCAAACTGAACAACAATTGAACCTCATGACTGCATCGGCGTGCTTTTATGCACTGAGGTCCTGCCACATGATTGGCTGATTAGATACTTGCATTAACAAGCAGGTTTGCTGGTGTATCTGATAAAGGAGCCATTGAGCATACACTAACCAGACATGAGCTGAAAGAATTTCCTCCACATCCCAAAGACACACAGAATTGGTTTCTATAAAATTAATCTTAGTAAGGTTAATGACAAAAAGGAAATTAAAGACAAGGTGATGGATACATGTATGAGAGAGTTGGGTGTCGGGCAGAAAAGAGGAAGGCAATGAGAGAAAAGGGATTTCTCTCCTGAGAGATGGCATGGATCCTAAATAGGCTAAATAGCATCCTAGAACATAGAACGGTACAGCACAATATGGCCCACAATGTTGAGCTGACTTTTTTTATGTATTCCACGATCAGTCTAGCCCCTTGCAATAGTTCTTCATCTTTGGGATGTATCGTTCCTGCACCTTTTAAATTGCTCACAGAAATTCCAGCCGTTGCTATTCTGCCATCATTCCTACTAGTGTCCCCTTCCAATCAACTTCAGCCAACTCCCCTCGCATGCCACTGTAATTCCCTTTACTCCACTGTAATACTGATACATCCAGTTTTAGCTTCTCCTTCTCAAACTGCAGGGAGAATTCTATCATATTATGAACACTGCCCCCTAAAGGTTCTTTTAATTTGCCATATCATCTGCCTGTACTTCCTCACAGTTTCATTACAAACTGTGTCAACTTGTATGCCATCTACCCCATCCTCAGTCCTATCACTTTGGTTCCTATCCCCCTGCTATATTAAATTAAATCCCTCCCAACAGTTCTAGCAAACCCACCTTCAAGGCATAACCCATTCCTTTTATACAGGCCATACCTTCCTCTGAAGAGATCCCAATGATTAAGAAATCTGAAACCCTACTCCCTGCACCAATTCTTCAGCCACACATTCATCTGCCAAATCATCCAATTCTTACTCTCACTGGCGCGTGGCACAGGCAGAAATCCAAAGGTTACTACCCTGGAGGTCCTGCTTTCTACCTAACTCCTTGTATTCTCTCTTCAGGACTTCCTCCCTTTTCCTACCTATATTGTTGGTACCAATATATACCACGACTTCCGGTGTTCTCCTCCCCCCTCTAGAATGATGTGCCTAATCCGAGACACCCCTGACCCTGCCATCTGGTGACATTTTCATGTTCAGTGAATCTGCTGTCTGCTCTTCTAACTATGGAATCCCCCATCCCTACTGCCCTCCTCTTCTCCCCCCTTTTAATAGAGACAGACTCAGTGCCAGAGGTCAGATTGGTCATCCCCATATCCAACAGTATCCAAACATGTCTACCCCTTGAGGCAGGCAGTCACGGGGGTACTGCACTGCACTGCTGCCTTTTCCCTTCCCCTGTTCTGACAGTCACCCAAGCACCTACCTCCTGCAATGTACGGGTGACTAACTTCCTGTAGTTCCTCTATCATCACTTCATTTTCCCACATGAGACAAAGTCCATTCAGCCGCAGTTCCAGTTCTCTAACATGATCTCGGGAGCTTCAGCTCAGTGCGTTTCATGCTGATGTAGTTATCAGGGAGACTGGAACTCTCTCAAAGTTCCCACGTCTCAAACAAAGAACATACAGATAACTATGGACCCATTCTCTCCACACTAGCTATGTGCTAACAAAAAAAAAACCCTCGGCCTTTGCTTGCACAAGCCTATTTTCGCCTAAGCCTGTTGAACCAAAGGCTACACTCTAACATTGTCCACTCTTACATTGTCCACTCTTACAGTGTCTACTCCCTTACACCTAATTTCCCTTTAGTGGTCCTGCCAAATGCCTCATAGATTGTTATGATTGCATCCTGCCAAAAAGTCCTGAAAGCTCTTTTTAAAGCTCACACTGCATCACCAATGACTGACCTCTAGCATTGATTGTAGCCTGCCTCACTTGTCAACCACGGTTCCTTTACCCTACCATCTTTTCCTGTCTTAGTAGGACAAACTTATCCAGAACCATGCGCAGGAGGTTGCTAAATAATCTCCAATTCCCTGAGAACATCTGTTCCCAATTTAAACTCCCAGATTCCTGCATAATATAATCATAATTAGCCCTTCCTCAATTAAATATTGTACTACAAAACCCACCTCCTCCAATAGCCACTGGGACATTGAGGAGCAGATATGGTATCAGATTAAGGAAATGGGTAAAAGTAATAGGGTTGTAGTCATGGGGGGTTTTGACTTCTCTAATATAAACTGGGACCCTCTTAGTGTAAGGGCTTTAAATGACAGAATTTGTTGTGTATCCAGGAAGGTTTCTTAAATCAATATTGGGGTAGTCTGACAAGGGGGGGGGGGGGGCGTGTCCGTACCGGACCTGGTGTTGGGTTACGATCCAAGGTGACTGGCCTTTCAGTGGGCAAGCAGTAAGGGAACAGTGACCACAACTTCCTACCTAATGTTGTACCCCTAGTTAAGAAGGGTACAGAGAAAAATCCTGCAAACTATAGACTGGTGAGTCTCACATCAATTGTTGGAAAATTGCTGGAGAAAATTCCTGGGATGGGACATATGAGAATTTGGACCCCCAGCCTGATTAGGGAGAGTCAGCATGGCTTTGTGCAGGACCATGATTGATGGAGTTGTGGACAGCGTAGAAGACGGGCAAAGAATACAGTGTGATATGGATCAGTTGCAGCTATGGGCAGAGAAATAGCAATGGAGTTTAACCCAGACAAATGAGAGGAGTTGCACCTTGGTAGGACAAATGCCAGAAGACAGGACACTGTTACGGGCAAGATCCTAACAGTGTTGCTGAGCAGAGAGAGCGCCTGGGATCCAAGTTCATACCCCCTTGAAACTGGCTACACAGGTCGATAAGCTGATCAAGAAGGCTTAATAAAAGCTTGTTTTTATTAGTCAAGGCATTGAGTTCAAAGGTCAAGAGGTTATCTTGCAACTTTATACAACTTTGGTTAGGCTTCATCTGGTTGCCTCATTATAGGAAAGATGTTGGAGTCTTTGGAGAGGGAGCAGAAGGGGTTCACCAGGATGCTGCCTGGTTTAGAGGGAAGGTGCTATCATGAGAGGCTGGATACACTTGGGCTGTTTTCTCTGGAGCACCTGAGGTTGAAGGGAGATCTGATAGAGGTTTTTAAGAATATGAGAGGCATAGATAAGAGTGTACCTGTTTCCCAGGGTTGATATATCTAATACTTGAGGGCATGCTTTGAAGGTTTGAGGAGGTAGGTTCAAAGGGGATGTGAGGGGTAAGTTTTTCACTCAGAGACTGGTGGGTGCCTGGAATGCGCTGCCTGGTACGGTGGTGGAGGCAAATACATTAGAGGCTTTTAAGAGACATTTATATAGGCACATGGATGTGAGGAAGATGGAGGGGTACGGACATTGTGCAGGGAGGAGGGAGTAGTGTTTGGGTGTTTTTGATTTGCTTTTTAACCAGTTCAGCACAGCATTGAGGGCTGAATGGCCTGTTAGTGTTCTCTACTGTTCTATCTTCTGTGCTCTGAATTCCTTCCCACATTGTCTACTCCTATCCTTGTCTATGGTTATGCTGAAGCTAAGGGAGCTGTGGTCACTGTGACTGAAATATTTGCCTGTTGAGAGGTAAATCTCTGCATTTACTCTAAAGGACTTCAGCCCTTTTCCTGTCTATGGTATTGATACTAATGTCTACTGTGACTTCTGACAGTTCATCTTCCCCCCAAGAGTATTGCGGACTCATCCTGAGATATCCTTGACCCTGGCATCTGGAAAGCAACATAACATCCGGCAGACTCATTCTCACCTACAGAACCTCCTTTCAGTTCCCCTAACCAATAAATCCCCTACATTTTTGCACTTCTCTTCTCCTCCTTCCCCTTCTGAGCCACAGAGACCTGACCGCTGCAGCTTTCCCTGAGCCGTTCACCCCTCCAACAGTATGTAAAGTGGTGTATTTATTATTTAAGGGAATGGCACCGGGGTGCCCTACTCTGATTCCGTTTCCCACTACTGATGGTCTCCCAGCTGCAACCTACATGTGCCTGCCTCTGTCTAGCAACCCTTCAATCTTCCAAATGACCTGTAAGTCATCCAGATCCAGTTCACAAATCCGGTCTGTAAGGAGCTGAAGCCAGTTGCTACAACACCTTCTCACAGACGTAGTCATCAGGGACAACAGAGACCTCCCCGACTGCCCTCGTTCTGCAGGAGTGACCACACCACTGCCCTGACTGTGGTGTTGACTGACAACTCCTGGTGAGGTTTCAGATATAAAAAGAGCAAGATCTTAGATGGTCAACGTTTAAGTATAGAAGTATTATTTTTCCTGAATCAATGGGTATCACAGGTAACATCATGGCTGCACCACAGCCTGATATGGAAACATTCATGCCTTTGAACAGAAAGTCCTCCAAAAGGTAGTTGACTTGACCCAGTACGTCGCAGATAAAGTCCTTCCAACCACTGAGCACATCTGCATGAAACGCTGCTGTAGGAAGGCAGCATCCATTATCTGGAGATCTTCACCACCCGGCCCTTTTCTCACCGCTGCCATCAGGTAAAAGGTACAAGAGCCTCACAGCACCGGGTTACTACCTTTTAACCATCAGGCTTATGAACAAAACACTCACTTGCCCCTTCATTGAAATGTTCCTACAACCAGCGATCTCACTTTAAGGACTTTACCTCATCTCATGTTCTCATTATTTACTGCTATTTATTTATATTTGCATTTGCACAGTTTGTTGTCTCCTGCAGTCTGGTTGATCTTTCATAGATCCTGTTATAATTACTGTTCTGTAGATTGGTTGAGTATGCCCACAGGAAAAAGAATACATGTGGTGACATGTATGTACTTTGATAATAAAGTTTACTTTAAACATCTTAATTTATCTTGGAAAATGATTTAATCCTCTCAGTAGAGTGGAACACAGAGAAACTAGGAAGATGAGTTCTGTGCTGTGCTGTGAATATTGAGAACTGGCCTCCAAATGCAGGAGATTAACTTGTTTTATTAAGCCAAGTGATTTTTATCTTAGTTGCTCACCTATATGTTGACCTGTAGTCAGATCGTATTCAACCTTAGCTCTCAGCTGATAGAGAGAGTTGATACCAGGAGTGAAAGCTAGTTAAGGATCAAGGATCAACTTTATTCACTATATACTGTACGTTTAGATGAATTAGGAGCTTGCTGTGTGTTGGAGCAATATGCCACAAACATATTCAATAAATATAAAGAATAACAATTATATAAATATAAAGTTAGATGTATGGATAAGGAATAAAATGTTATAAAACATAAATATCAACATGTATTTACAATGTAAACATTATAACAAGAGGCTTAAAGGGTTTATAGCGACTGAGGTTATAGTTAGAGGATGGTGGGGTGGGAACCATTAGAATGGTTGATTAGAATAATTGACGGGGGAAGAAACGTTCAGGGTGGTGCATTTTCTTTTTGTTTTAATAGCCCTATAGTGCTTTCCCGAAGGGAGCTTTTGGAAGAAGAATATGCTGGGTGGGTAGAGTCCACAATGAATTTTTCCTGCCTGCTTCTTTGTTCTGGCCAAGTTAGAATTAAGGAAGTAAAGGCATCCTAATAACAAAGGAGGAGGAAGCGGTGGTGTGGCGCCAAAGTGAATTGGTACTTTATAATAATGAACCTTCTCCAGTCCTGGTTCCAGACAGCTCCTGAGAGCCCTGGTCTCACTCAAGCAGGGGCTTTCCGCCACTCAGTGGCAATTGGCATGCAGGTTATGTGCACTGATAATCTCAGTGAGGGTTCAATAGAGGTGCCTGCTGGTACCGAGACTGAAATATTAGAGGTGGCCAATAGAGAAGCAGGTGACTGCTTCGCCAGCAAGCTGCAGTGAGAAGGGAACCCATATGTAGAGCCATGTTATGGCCGGAAGGTAAGGTAGTTACATCAGTAACTGGTCATTGATAAGTGATCAGATTTAGCCCAATCTTGCACCCTCTCCTGTGACTTAGTCACCATTGGTAGGAATTACTTTCACCACCAGATGGAGCCTGGGCTCTGTCCCACAGCAATCCACAATATGTATTTAACATGATAACTTTTCCTGAAGTTTTCACTGAGGTCTTATCATATAATATTTGGAACTGTCTAGGCTGCTGGTAGAAGAATTGTAAGTTGGTTTAAAGGAGGCATCGTTTATCCAGGAGAGCTGTAGCAACATGGCTCCAGAGACTCAAGTTTGACGAGGACACTACCTCAGACCATCTTGCTCTCTGCTTCAACTTGTTTTGTTCTTTATTACCTATCTATCTATTTATTTTTGTGCTCTTTTAAGTTGCATGTATGTTAATTTAAGTTCATGTTAATCGGGACTGAAACACCTGGGCAGTAGGCAGTGATGTTGGAAGAAGGTCACTGCACTCAAGTGATCCCTCTCCCTCTCCCCCCTCCCTGTCTCTCTCTCTCTTGATGGAGGGTGAGAGCCTATTGGTCCTAGAGTCGGGGGTCTTGGAGAAGCGATGCGGAAGATTGTAACATCGGAACAGTGAGCTGCTGGTCTCTGCTCTCGTTTGTTGCAGGAGTGACCTCACTAGTGAGAGAGAGCCTGTCTGACATACCGAAGTGTTGAGTTAGGGACTGTAGTCTTCTAATGGAATCTAGATCATGGTCCCTGGGCTTTGCTATTGCAGGCATGATGGGTGGTTGGGGGGGGGGGGAGGGTTAATACTTTTGCTGCTTCTTGCACATGGGAGGGGAAGGTGGGCTTTGTGGTTTCGTGTTTCTGTCACTCATTGTTTTTTTATGTTTCATGGATTTCTCTGTGAAGAGTAAGAATTTCAGGTTGTATACTGAATACAGTAATTCTCTGATATTAAATTGAACCATTGAACTTGTGCTTGCCATGTTTGTGTTGCTGCTGCAACAAGCTATTTTTTCATGGCATCTTTAATCTCTGTGTGCATATCTATGATAATACACTTGAACTTCACAGTAAACCTGAACTTGCTCTCCCTTGTATGTGTGAAGTTTGCATGTTCTTGCTGTGACAAAATGATTTACCCTGGATGTTCCTGTTTTCTGCCATGTCCCAAAGACATGGTCACTGGTTTATTAGTTAACTTCTATAACTTGCCTTTAGTGTAGATGGGAAAATCAAGGGGAGGGGTGGTTTAATGCACTTATAAGAGAGAACTGGTTACTTGGAAGTAAGTGGGGAATGGGATTGATAGGATTTCTTAGGGGTTCTGCAGAGACTAAATAGAATTGTTATATTCTGTGCTATAACAAAATATGACAGAGGAGAGAGAGGGAGAGGTAGAAAAGTGAAGAAATTTTGGGAGGAAATTTCAGAGCTTAGCCAGCAAACAATCTGCAGGAGGAACTCAAAGTCTCTCTGGCAGGTTGTTTATGGTTCTGGATTCCAGCATCTGCACTCCCCGGTGTCTCCTGAATATAGGACCTCATCGCTGAAGGTATGGCTGCCTATGGGCGAAGGACTAGACTGAGGAATGAGCAAGAAGATTGGGGAAGCACAAAAGATCCTGGAAGACAGCAGGCCTGGAAGAGATTACAAGGACAAGGATGGGTGAAGAAATTTAGAAGCAAAGTTTGGGGATTTTAAATACATAGAAAACAGGAGCCGAAGTTGACCATTTGTCCCTGCCACCCTGTTCCATATTAAGCATGACAATGGGTGACTGTCTACTTCATTACCTTCTTCCCACCTCAATATCACAGAAACCACTGACCTCCTGGGATTTTCACACAAAACAGTCTCTAGAGTTCACAGAGAATGGTGTGACTAAAATCCACTGAGTGGCAGTTCTGTCAGCAAAAACACCTTGCTAAATGTTCAAAGGTTCATTTTTATTATGTATGCAGAACTTGAAAACCCCAAACCCTCCAACCCCTTCCTCACACACAAAGCCACCTGGACATGACAGCCTAAATATCAAACTATAAACCCCAAGCCCCCCACGCAAAAACCAAACAGTGACAATAACAGCAAATCCCCAACCTCTTTCACCCACAAAAATCTAACAGAGTGCTCACATGGAAAAACTGTCATGGTCCGGTCCTTATTCCAGGTTTTCCGGGTTTCCCCAGTTTCTGTTGCGGCAGCTGATTCTTGTTTGGGCTGGCTTCACAAATACCTTCAAGATTCAGCCTCTGGCTACTGGATTGTTCCTGTCTAAACCCCTTGTCTGTATCTCTTCCCTTCACCTTCCTGCCTGGAGCCTTGCCTCGTCTCACCTTGCCTCACCTGGAGCCTTGCCTCGCCTCACCTTGCCTTGCCTCGCCTCGCCTCACCTTGCCTTTCCTCGTCTCACCTTGCCTCGCCTCGTCTCACCTTGCCTTGCCTGTGTCTGGAGCCTCGCCCTGTTTGGAACTGTCTCTTTCTGTCCACACCTCCACTAGGTAAGTCCGGCTGTTTTGCCGCTACCTTGCGTTGGGAACTGCCCCTCCGTGTCCACGCCTTCGCTAGGTAGGTCTGGCCGTTTTGCTGCTACTTAGTGTTGGGAACTGTCTCGCCGTGTTCAGTGTTCTGTGTAATGAGTCCCGGCCCTACGTCCTGTACCCAAGGAGGGGTCCTGGCTCAGTGTTTCATGTTCCTGTCTGTCCCTCGGCTCTGTGTTCTGCATTCCTGTTCTTCCTCGATCAGGGCTCTGCGTTCCTGTCACTTCCTCGACCAAGGCAAGGCTTCAGGGTCTCGTCCAGTCCCAGTCACGTCCAAGGTCCTTGTTCTCTCCAGGCCACGGCTTTGTGTTCTTATCTTGTCATGTGCCTCGCCCAGCCCAGGAGTACCTTGCCCAGTCCGGTGCTGGGGTTCTCTCGTCCTGTGCTGAGGTTCCGTTGTCCTGCCCATGAGTCTCACGTCCAGTCCTGTTGCCTCTCCTCGTCCTGTAGCCACATCTTGTCCTCACCTGGTTCTGGAGTCCGAGCCCGAGTCAAGATCCAGGTTCTGGGTCCTTGTCCAGTCTCTGGCCCGGAGTTCAAGCCCAGGCTCCTGGTTCCCAGTTCCATGTCCTGGTTCCGCTATCCTCGTCAAGTCCTAGCCCAGGCCCGGAATCCTTGTCTCGTCCAGGGCCGTTGTCATGTCCAGCGTTCTTTCTTCCTCATTCCCTTGCTTCATTCTCATGCCCCGTCCTGTTCCTAGTACTTCAGTGTCTGTGTCTTGCTTTTGGGTCCACTCCCGATGCCCCCCTTTATGACAAAAACACCACCCAGAACATCAGACCTGAAATCCCCAACCCCTCCCTCAGACAAAAGAGTAACATTTCCCCACCTGCCTATTGGCAACAAGAAAGAAAACACAGAAAACGGAAGGAGACCAAGGTAAATGACTGTTCACACCAATAATCACATATCTCAGAACTTCAAAAACATCCTCCGTCAGCATCGAGGTGAGTGACTGCTCGAACTCATTTCGTCTGCGGGAAGCGACCGCAAGCCTCTCTTAATGAGAGAGGTCAGCGGAGGATGGTCAGACTGGCTCAAGCTGAGAGGAAGGCAACAGCAACTCACATAACCACGTGTTGCAACAGTAATGTACAGAAGAGCATCTCTGAATGCACAACACATCGGACCTTGAAGCAGATGTGTTCAAGCAGCAAAAGGCCATGAAAGTATAGGAGGTGTCAAATAATGTGACCACTGAGAGTAGTCGTCTACATATAGTTGAAGTCAGAAGTTTACATGCACCGAGGTTGAAGTCATTAAAACTCATTGTTTAACCACACCACAGATTTCATATTAGCGAACTATAGTTTTGGCAAGATGTTGAGGACATCTACTTTGTGCATGGCACAGGTAATTTTTCCAACAATTGTTTGCGGACAGATTATTTCACTTTTAATCGACTATATCACAATTCCAGTGGGTCAGAAGTTTACAAATAAAATCAAAGGAAATCAGCCAAGACCTCAGGAGAAAAAAATTGTGACCTTCACAAGTCTGGTTCATCCTTGGGAGCAATTTCCGAATGCCTGAAGGTACCACGTTCATCTGTACAAACAATAGCACGCAGTATAAACACCATGGGACCACACAGCCGGCATGCTGCTCAGGAAGGAGAGGCATTCTGTTGCCTAGAGATGAACATACTTTGGAGAAAAAAATAGAAATCAATCCCAGAACAGGAAAGGACCTTGTGAAGACGCTGGAGGAAACAGGTAGACTAGTATCTATATCCACAGTAAAACGAGTCTGATATCGACATAACCTGAAGGGCTGCTCAGTATGGAAGAAGCCACTGCTCCAAAACCACCATTAAAAAGCCAGACTACAGTTTGCATGTGCACATGGGGACAAAGATCTAATTTTTTGGAGAAATATCCTCTAGTCTGATGAAACAAAAATTGAACTGCTTGGCAATAATGACTGTCGTTACGTTTGGACGAAAAGGATGAGGCTTGCAAGCCGAAGAACACCATCCCATCCAACCGTGAAGCATGGGGGTGGCAGCATCATGTTATGGGGGTGCTTTGCTGCAGGAGGGACTGGTGCACTTCACAAAATAGATGGCATCACGAGGAAGGAAAATTATGTGGATATATTGAAGCAACATCTCAAGACATCAGCCAGGAAGTTAAAGCTCGGTCACAAAATGGGTCTTTCAAATGGACAATGACCCAAAGCATACCTCCAAAGTTGTGGCAAAATTGCTTCAGGCAACAAAGTCAAGGTATTGGACTGGCCATCACAAAGCCCTGACCTCAATCTGATAGAAAATTTGTGGGCAGAACTAAAAAAGCGGGTGTGAGCAAGGAGGCCTACAAACCTGACTCAGTTACATCAGTTCTGTCTGAAGGAATGGAGCAAAATTCCAGCAACTTATTGTGAGAAGCTTGTGGAGGGCTACCCAAAACGTTTGACCCAAGGTTAATAAATTTAAAGGCAATGCTACCAAATACTAACAAAGTGTGTGTAAACTTCTAACCCACTGGGAAAGTGATGAAAGAAATAAAAGCTGAAATAAATCATTCTCTCTACTATTATTCTGACATTTCACATTCTTAAAATAGTGATCCTAACTGACCTAAGACAGGGAATGTTTTCTAGGATTAAATGTCAGGAATTTTGAAAAACTGAGTTTAAATGTATTTAGCTAAGCTGTATGTAAACTTCTGATTTCAACTGTATATATTGGAGGGGGTGGGGTGCTGGAGGGCTCTTTCTGTGTATGGAAGACAGCAGGAATGGAGGAAGTTACAAGGCGAGGATGGGTGAATGTGTGTGAGGGAGTTTAGAACAAATGTGGGAGATTTTAAATACATAGTAAACAGTGATTAAATCTGTGAAGTACCAGATAGAGTGGCCTCTGAATATTGTCATCCACTTATCTATTAAAGAGGGGTGGGGAGGACTCTTTTTGTGAATGCCAAACATTGACTGGCATTGTAATTTAGCTAGGGAGAAGAACAAATCATAAAACAATACTACGATGATACTATTTTTTGGGAATTACTGTAGGAAGAATGGAGAAAATAGCGAGCATTGAATGTTATCATTGCAGTGCACTAACAGGACAGTAGGAAAACATGCTTAGTTATTAGCAGAGAAGAGTTCAAATTAATTATTGATAAATAGTCTAAGCCAGGTCAAGAGGAAACCACAGCTGAGTCCAATCTTATTTGGAATTGCTATTTGCAGGCAAGCACATTCCAACTTACATCACTGTTTAGAGAACAGGCTCAGAATTATAGCTGATTATTTCCATCTGGGGCACCAGCCTATTGAGATTACAATTTCTTCCATGTAAGGTCATTTTACATATTACAGAATAGTGGGGGCTGTGTGTGGCATAGTGTTAAAAGCAAAAGCAGGATGTATGGTATTGTACTCAATAAGAATAATATCTTGGTGGCCTTCTGGTATCGCAATGATTCTTGTGAATATCAGTAATGTGATTCCTGCTTACTTCCCACTTCTAAACATTAAATAATTTGCTGCAGGTCATGACGGATGATGTTTGGTTGAAGATATTAAGGGAAAATCCTGCCTGACAAACATGTTGAAATCCTTTGAGGAGATTACAAGTAGGATAGATAAAGGGGATGTAGTGGATGTTGTATATTTGGACTTTCAGAAGCCTTTGACAAGGTGCTACACATGAGGCTGCTTACCAAGTTAACAGCCCATGGTATTACAGGAAAGTTACTAACATGGTTAGAGCATTGGCTCATTGGTAGGAGGCAGCGAGTGGGAATAAAAGGATCCTTATCTGGTTGGCTGCCAGTGACTAGTGGTGTTCTGCAGGGGTTGGTATTGGGACCACTTCTTTTTATGCTGTATATAAATGATTTAGATGATGAAATAGATGGCTTTGTTGCCAAGTTTGCAGATGATATGAAGATTGGTGGAGAGGCAGGTAGTGTTGAGGAAACAGGTATGATGCAGAAGGACTTAGACCGATTAGGAGAATGGACAAGAGAGTGGCAAATGAAATACAATGTTGGAAAATGCATGGTCATGCACTTTGGCAGTAGAAATAAATGTGCAGACTATTTTCTAAATGGGGAGAAAATCCAAAAATTTGAGATGCAGAGTGACTTGGCAGTCCTCGTGCAGAACACTCTAAAGTTTAACTTGTAGGTAGAGCTGATGGTTAGGAAGGCAAGTTCAATGTTAGCATTCATTTCAAGAGCAGAGATGTTATACTGTGGCTTTATAAGACGCTGGTGAGGCCTCACCTTGAGTATTGTGAACAGTTTTGGGATCTTTATTTAAGAAAAGATGGCATTGGAGAGGGTTCAGAGGAGGTTCACAAAGATGATTCTGGGAATGAAAGGGTTACCTTATGAGGACTGTTTGATGGTTTTTGGCCTGTACCTACTGGAATGTAGAACAATGAGGGGGGAGTCTCATTGAAACCTTCTGAATGTTGAAAGGCCTAGAGCAGATGTGGGAAGGATGTTTCCCATGGTGGGGAAGTCTAGCACAAGAGGACACAGCCTCAGGATAGAGGCACGTCTATTTAAAACAGATGTGAAAAAATTTCTTGAGCCAGAAAGTGGTGACTTTGTGGAATTTGTTACCACAGGCAGCTGTGGAGGCCAGGTTGTTGGGGGTATTTAAAGCAGAGCTCGATATATTCTTGATTTGACACGGTATCAAAGGCTACGGGGAGAAGGCCGGGGAGTGGGGCTGAGGAGGGGGAAAAAGGATCAGCCATGATTAAATGTCGGAGGAAACTCGATAAGCTAAATGGCCTAATTCTGCTTCTGTGTCTTATGGTCTTGTGTTCTGGTGGAAGAGAGTGGAGAGAGAGAGAAGGGTAGGGAATAGATTTATGGGGATTGTGAAGAGAATTCAATTCCCTAATTACTGATTTAGAGTTAATGGGTGATAAGGCTCCATCTGGATTGGCTTTTCTTATATTAACAGAAGCTTTTGATTATCCAGTGGCAATTTTATTGGTTTGTGAGTTCCCAGAGGAGAAAAGAAGCTGGATCTTTTAAGTTTGAAAACCTGCAACTCCCAAGCATAGAAAGTTTTGTTCCCTTCAGGCACTTACCGCTGCAAAAGCCTAAATGCTACATCTACCCATACACCTCCTTCCTCAACTCCAGTCAGGGCCCCCAACGGTCTTACCAGGTGAGGCAACACTTCACCTGCCAATCTGCTGGGGTAGCCTCTTGTGTCTGGTGCTCCCGATATGACCTCCTCCACATTGGTGAGACAGGTTGCCGTAAATTGGGGGGCTGCTTAGTCAAGCACCTTCACTCCATTTGCCACAAGATGGACTTCCCGGTGGCCAAACATTTCGGTACCGATTCCCATTCCCAGTCCGATGTGTTGGTCCATGACTTCCTCTTGTGCAAAGATGAAGCCACCATAAGGTGGAGCAGCAAAACCTTATATTCCATCTGGATACCCTCCAATAAACATTGATTTCTCCTTTTGGTTTCCCCCCTTCCTTCCTATATTCCCCACTCTGACCACCCTCTCACCTGCCTATTACTTTCCTCCTGGGTCCCCTCCTCCCTCCCTTTCTCCCATTGTCCACTCTTCTCACCTATCAGATTCCTTCATCTCCAGCCATAAGACATGAGAGCAGAATTAGGCCATTCAGCACATCGAGTCTGTTCTGTCATTCCATCATGGCTGATCCTGGATCCCACTCAACCCCATACACCTGCTGTCTCGCCATATCCTTTGATGCCCTGACCGATCAGGAAATGATCAACTTCTGCTTTAAAAATACCCATGGACCTGGCCTCCACCGCAGTCTGTGGGAGAGCATTCCACAAATTCACCACCCTCTGGCTGAAAAAAAACTCTCCTTACCTCTGTTCTAAAGGGTCACCCCCTCAATTTTGAGGCTGTGCCCTCTAGTCCGGATGCCCCCCACCATAGGAAACATCCTCTCCCCATCCACCCTATAGAGTCCTTTCAACGTTCGGCAGGTTTCAATGAGATTCCCCTGCATTCTTCTAAGTTCCAGTGAGTACAGGCCCAAAGCTGCCAAACGCTCCTCATATGTTAACCCCTTCATTCCTGGAATCATCCTTGTGAACGTCATCTGGACTCTCTCCAAAGACAACACATCCTTTCCGAGATGTGGGGCCCAAAAACTGTTGACAATACTCCAAGTGTGGCCTGATGAGTGTATTATAAAGGATCAGCTTTTATATTCTATTCCCTTTGACTGAAATAGATGCCAACATTGCATTTGCCTCCTTTACCACAGACTCAACTTGTAAATTAACCTTCTGGCTCAAGGACTCCTAAGTCCCTCTGTATCTCTGATGTTTGAATTTTCTCCCCATTTAGATAATAGTCTGCACTTTTGTTACGTTTACCAAAATGCATGATCATACATTTCCCAATCTTGTATTCCATCTGCCACCTTTTTGCCTGTTCTTCCAATTTGCCTAAGTCCTGCTGCAATCACGTTGCTTTCTCAGCATTACCTCCCCCTCCCCCTATCTTCGTACCATCTGCAAACTTTACCACAAAGTCACAAAGTCAGCATTATCTAAGTCATTGATGAACAATGTGAAAAGTAGCAGTCCCAATATTGACCCCGAGGAGCTTCTGCAGGGATATTAAGAGCAAAAGGATAGTAAGGGATAAAATTGGTCCTTTTGAAGATCAGAGAGGTCGGCTATGTATGGAATCAAAAGAAATGGGGGAGATCTTAAACGTTTTTTTTTTGCGTCTGTATTTGCTAAGGAAACTGGCATGCGGTCTATGGAAATAAGGCAAACAGGTAGTGAGGTCCTGGAACCTATACAGATTGAAGAGGAGGAGGTGCTTGCTGTCTTGAGGCAAATCAGAGTAGATAAATCCCCAGGACCTGACAGGGTATTCCCTCGGACCTTGAAGGAGACTGGTGTAGAAATTGCGGAGGCCCTGGCAGATATATCGGTATCTACGGGTGAGGAGCCGGAGGATAGCTCATGTTATTCCGTTGTTTAAAAAAAGGCTCGAAAAGTAATCCAGGAAATTATAGGCTGGTAAATTTGACATCAGTAGTAGGCAAATTATTGGAAGGAGTACTAAGAGATAAGATCTCCAAGTATTTGGATAGACAGGGACTTAATAGGGAGAGTCAACATGGCTTTGTGTGTGATAGGTCATGTTTAACTAATCTATTAGAGTTTTTCGAGGAGGTAACCAGGAAAGTGGATGAAGGGAAGGCAGTGGATGTTGTCTACATGGACTTCAGTAAGGCCTTTGTCAAGATCCCACATGGGAGGTTAGTTAGGAAGATTCAGTCACTAGGTATACATGATGAGGTAGTAAATTGGATTAGACATTGGCTCAATGGGAGAAGCCAGAGAGTGGTAGTGGAGGATTGCTTCTCTGAGTGGAGGCCTGTGACTAGTGGTGTACCACAGGGATCAGTGCTGGGTCCATTGTTAACTGTCATCTATATCAGTGATCTGGATGATAATGTGGTAAACTGGATCAGCAAATTTGCTGATACAAAGATTGGAGGTGTAGTGGACAGTGAGGAAGGTTTTCAAAGCTTGCAGAGGGATTTAGGTCAGCTGGAAAAATGGGCTGAAAAATGGCAGATGGAGTTTAATACAGATAAGTGTGAGGTATTGCACTTTGGAAGGAAAAACCAAGGTAGAACATACAAGGTAAATGGTAGGGCACTGAGGAGTGCAGTAGAACAGAGGGATCTGGGAATACAGATACAAAATTCCCTAAAAGTGGCATCACAGGTAAAGAGAGCTTCTGGTACATTGGCCTTTATAAATCAAAGTATTGAGTATAAGAGTTGGAATGTTTCGGTGAGGTTGTATAAGGCATTAGTGAGACCGAATTTGGAGTATTGTGTATTGGAGTATTGGAGTTTTGGTCACCAAGTTACAAGAAGGATATTAATAAGGTTGAAAGAGTGCAGAGAAGGTTTACAAAGATGTTGCCGGGACTTGAGAAACTGAGTAACAGAGAAAGGTTGAATAGGTTAGGACTTTATTCCCTGGAGCGTAGAAGAATGAGGGGTGATTTGATAGAGGTATATAAAATTATGATGGGTAAAGATAGAGTGAATGCAAGCAGGCTTTTTCCATTGAGGCTAGGGGAGAAAAAAACCAGAGGACATGGGTTAAGGGTGAAGGGGGAAAAGTTTAAAGGGAACATTGGCGGGGGGCTGCTTCACACAGAGAGTGGTGGGTGTGTGGAATGAGCTGCCAGATGAAGTGGTAAATGTGGGCTCATTTTTAACATTAAAGAAAAACTTGGACAGGTCCATGGATGAGAGGTGTATGGAGGTATATGGGCCATGTGCAGGTCAGTGGGACTAGACAGAAAAGACACAGCAAAGAAGGGCCAAAAGGCCTGCTTCTGTGCTGTAATGTTCTATGGTCCTATTATTACATCTGTCACAGTAGGGAGATATATCCAAATGAAAATGAGATAGCTTATCCTTAGTCACATGAGCTCTATGTACGACCTTACGTTGTATGAGGGAATGACGAGTATATAGCGATAAAGTATTAACCAGTTTAAGAATTTCATTCTAAGTTTCCTCAGATATTGATGTCTGTAAATCTTGTTCCCAGAGGTTTGTCTTTGTCTCCAGTAACATACCATAAATAGTAGATATTGAACCACGATGAAAAGGTGTCAAACTAAAAATTACGTCGAGTAAGTTCTTACCTGAGCTTACAGGAAATGTACATAACTGAGATCTTAAGAAGTCTCTGAATTGTAAATATCTAAAAAAGAGAGTTTTGGGTAAGCTATATTTAGCTGACAATTGCTCAAATGAAGGAAGGTTTCCTCCATCAAACAGATCCCAAAAACATTTAACACCAACCTGTCCCATTCTTTAAAAACTAAATCAGTCATGGAGGGTTTAAAAAAATTAGAATAAATGGAACTTGAAAGGGAAAATCTCAATAAACCAAAGTGTTTTCTAAATTGTATCCAGATCCTCAGAGTATGTTTAACTATTTATCAGTTAGTTTACTTACAGATAAAGGAGGCGAGGATCCAAGAAGAGAAATAATAGAAAATTTATTAACAGAGTTAGCTTCAAAAGAAAACCAGACAGTCTACACGATTAATATAATATAGCTAAAACGTAAGGTATTGTATATTAACTGCACAGTAATAAAACCTAAAATTAGGTAAGGCCAAACCTCCAGACTTTTTAGATTTTTGAAAATGAACTTTATTTAAACGAGGACATTTATTTTCCCATATATAAGAGGATAAAATAGAATCAAGAAAGTCAAAATAGGATTTAGGAATAAAAATGGGTAAAGCCTGAAAAAAGATATATAAATTTAGGTGGAATATTTATTTAATAGAATTAATTCATCCAATCAACAAAATTGAAAGAGGTGACCAATTTAATGATATCCTTTTTACATGATTCAATAAATTAAGGAAGTTTTCTTTAAACAGGTGTTTGTAATTCTTAGTGACTGTTACACCCAAATAAGTAAATTGATTCCTCACAACCTTAAAAGTGAGATTAGTATTAATTGATACCAAATTGTTTAAAGGAAATAATTCACTCTTATGTAGGTTCAATTTATATCCTGAAAACTGGCTAAAATGGGAGATTAAAGAAAGTATACAAGGTAATGAGGTCTCAACATTAGAGGTAAACAGCAATACATCAGCGTAAAGTGAAATTTTGTGAGCAATACCTCTCCTTAAAATACCACAGATATAATTAGATTCTTGAAAAGCAATGACAAGAGGTTCTAAAGCTAGATCAAAGAGCAAGGGGCTTAACAGACAGCTTTACCTAGTTCCGCGATGAAGTTTAAATGGTTTGGAATTTGGAAATTTAGTAACAACCCAAGGAGATAGATAAGGTAATTTAATCCTTTGAATAAAATCTGGTCCAAATTTAAATTTTAAATAAGTTTTAAATAAATAATTCCATTCAACCCAATCGAAGGCCTTCTCAGCATCTAAGGATATCACACATTTTGATATCTCCTGGGAGGGAGAGTAAATAACATTCAATACACAGCATATATTAAAATGGGAATGTCAGTTTTTAATAAATCCAGTCTGATCATCAGAAATAATAGAAGGTAGAATATTTTCAATCCTACGAGCCAAAACTTTAGTAAGGATTTTAGTATCAACATGGAATAATGAAATTGGAGAAAAGGGATGGAGGAGGAGCATCAGAGAGAGGCGATGGGCAGGTGAGAAGGAAAGAAGGAGTGACAGGGGATCCTGAAGGGGAATGAAAAGGAGAGAAGGGGGTATTTCTCTAACTTCCCGTAATTTCTCCTTCACTTCCCCTTCTAATATATTGGAAGCGGACAGAAAGCCTGGGACCGACCAACTGCTTTAAATCTACCAGGAAACTACAAACCTCTATGCTACTTGAAACGGGTAAGGAGGGCCAGAACATTGAGAAATAATGAATATAAAATAAAGGCTGAAACATCCAGAGGACTATGTTGCCGAAGCAAACAATGGTTATTGCAGAATTTTAGGAGATTTATATAAAGATATTCAAGGAGAAGGTCAGACTATGAGACAGTGTAAAGGAATATGATAAGGAATGGGTTAACCTACAAGCCAAGCTGAAAGTGTAACATAATTGTATTATTAAAAGAAATAGTGTTAAGATAACTCTAGGAGTTGGTCGCTGGTAGGGAAGATCAAAGAGAGAAAGCGAATAAAGTACGGGCTAGACAGAGAACAAGCATGACCTGAACTTGTAGTCAACTGGACACAGCAGAAGGAGAAAAGACCACACGCAATCACCCAAAAGGTGAGTGTCTGAAATTTAATGGAACAGATTGTGACTGTTAGTTTTGTTAATCATTGCTTTGTGCTGGATGCGACTTAAGTGGATAAATCTGTTTTGCATATAACTAGTACTTGTACCCAAAGTGATTGGTTGTAGTTGCAGAGAAGTGTCTCTTCTTTTAGTTATGAATTGGCAATATTTTACAAGTGTCTATGGAACTGTACTCCATTGAGAGACAATACCCATTAAACTATAACGTGATGTAAGTCAGTGTCTGTGGAAGCTTACCGTAGTGAGAGTCAGTGTCTGTGGTTCTTTATCTCATTCAGAGTCAGGAGCCTTAGGTCCCACACCACCAGGTTCAGAAGCAGTTATTATCCTACAACCATCAGGCTCCTGAACCAGTGTGGATCACTTCAAGCACCTCAACTCAGAACTGATTCCACAACCTACTGACTCACTTTCAAGGGCTCCACAACTCATGTTCTCCCTACTTCTCATTCATTCAGTCATTTACTTGCACAGTTTGTCTTTTGCATATCGATTATTGGTGAGTCTTTATGTGTAGTTTTCATAAATTCTACTGTATTCCTGTAAATTCCTGCAAGAAAAGGAATCTCAAGGTAGCGAATGGTGGCCTGTATGTGGTCTGATACAAATTTTGACAATAAATCACCCTCCAGGCCATACTCTTTTCTCACTGCAGAAGGTACAAGAGCCTCAGGACTCACACCATCAGGTTCAAGAACAGTTACTACCCTTCAACCGTCAGGCTCTTGAACAAAGGAGGATAACTACACTCATCTATTGAGATGTTCCCACACCCAATGATCTCACTTTAATGATTCTTTATCTTGTTATTTCATATTCGTTATTTATTGTTATTTATTTTTGTATTTGCACAGTTTGTTGTCTTCTATGCTCTTGCAGATTCATTGATCCTGTTTATAGTTACTGTTCCATAGATTTGCTGTGGATGCCCACAGGAAAAATAATTATGACATATGTGTACTCTGATAATAAATTTTACTTTGAACTTTGAAATTGATTTTGACTTTGAACTATATCTCATGAGAGGCAGTGTGTGGGACTGTGCTATACAGGACTTAGCATCTGTGCCTTTTTGCCCAGTGCCATTGCCTTGCAACTGAATCCCAGTTAGAGTTGGACCCAGTGGAAGTAAATCACAGTGAGAGTTCGTGTCTGGGACTCAATCCCAGTAGGTGTCTGTGGCACTGTAGTGCTGTGAGATTTAGTGTCTGTTGGACTGTACCCCAGTGAAAGATGGTGTCTGTGAGGTTGTACCCCAGTGAGAGACAACCACTGTGACTGCATCACAGTGAGAATTGATATATGTGGGAGTGAATCCCAGTAAGTGTTGGTGTCCATGGACTATAGTGCAGAGAGAGTTAGTGTGTTTGCGTCAGTAACTGTGAGTCTGTAATGCAGTGAGAGTCAGTGTCTATGGGACAAATTCCCTTATTACAGTTAGTGTCTGTGAGACTGTAGTGCTGTGTTATTGACTCTGACATTGTAATTCGCAATTTTCTTATTAATGCTTATATTAACATTGAGACTGTTTTTCAGTCTATAGTGACATATGTAATTTTTTATTAGAAGGAATTGTACAGCAGATATAGTTTGTTTCTGCAGTGAAGATTAACAGATACATAATGAGTGTTTGACAACAGAGTCCACAGGAACAATCTCTTGCAAAGGGAGAATTCTCTGCACTTAACGTAACAACATCTGTCTCTCAAACATAAATTGAAGAGCTTTGATTTTTCCAATAGGCTGCCACACATGTTATGCTGTGTGTCTTTGTGTTTTCCGGAGTTCAGGAGCAGGATCTTTGATTACAAGGTGTATGTGTGAACCCAACCACTTTCTAGGTTTTATGTATTAGGGAGCAGGTGGTGGGGAAATCGATGGTGGAGCACAAACCTTAGCAAAGCGAACTAATCTCACTTTTGGTGCACCCCAATCTACAGCAAGCTAAAGACAGATCCACCACTGCGTCCCTCCCCTTCCTATCCGTGCTCCTCAAAGCCTCCAGAACATCATTGGAAATGCTCCTCCGGCTTCGGTCCTCATCCCCAAATCCCATCAGGAATCTCCGGGTAGTGAGTTCATAGTTGGTGACTTTGTTGGCAAGGTCCCAGCTGTCGGGACTGGCACCGTCCATGGCCCGTGGCAGGTGGGAGAAGGGGTCAGTGATATCTGCAGGAGAGACCAGAACACGCTCATCAATAAATGCAAACAACAAGTAGGAAATCAATGTCAGCAAGCCAGACTGCAGGCAAATCCATCCCCTGAGTCTGTTACACAGGGCCGGGGGAGACTATTCAGCCTATCAACACCATCACACAGGAACAAGAAGGCAAATGCAATGTTAGCATTCATTTCAAGAAGACTGGAGTATAAAAGCAAGGATATAATGTTGAGGTTTTATAAAGCACTGCTGAGGCCTCACTTGGAGTATTGTTTACGGTTTTGGGCCCCTTATCTAAGAATAAGAAGAAAGGATGTGCTGACATTGGAAAGGCTTCTAAGAAGGTTCTTGAAAATGATTCCAGGATTGAGAGGCTCATCATTTGAGGAGCATTTGATGGCATTCAGAAGAATGAGGGGTGACCTCATTAAAACCTATTGAGTGTTGAAAGGTTTTGATAGAGTGGATATGGAGAGGATGTTTTCTATAATGGGGGAGTCTAAGACCGGAGGACACAGCCTCAGAATAGAGGAGCGTCTTTTTAGAATGTGGATGAGGAAGAATTTCTTTAGCAAGAGAGTGATGAATCTGTGGAATCCATTGTCACAGGCAGCTGTGGAGACCAAGTCAATGGGTATATTTAAGGCTGAGGTTGATAGATTCTTGTTAAATCAGGGCATGAAGGGATACAGGGAGAAGGTAAAAGATTGGTGCTGAGAGGGAAAATGGATCAGCCATGATGAAACAGTGGAATAGACTCTATGGGCCAAATGCTCCTGTATCTTATGGTCTCAGTCACAGAGCATCACAAGCTTGTAGAACTCTGCCCGTTCTATTCTGTTCCTTATTCAAATCTAGGTTGTTCTATGTCTCAGCTACTTCTGTGATGAGGGGCATAAACATCATTTTCAGACCTTGGGAAAAGCTTCCTGCTGCCTCATGGCTCAGTGCCTTGACTTCTCTGACTTCTCTTTACTACATCCTGTCCCACAAAATAGTATAAAGCTTCAGCCTCTTTGCTCAAGCTACCAATTCTTGAAAATTAACACAGGAAACAGGTCAATATCACCTGCTTCTGCTAATAATACACAGGACGGCACAGGTTCAGCTTGCGGCATGGCAGCGTAGTGGTTAGCTAACATTTTATAGTACCAGTGACCTAGGTTTAATCCCCATTGCTGCCTGTAAGAAGTTTGAACATTCTCCCTGTGAACACATGGGTTTCCTCCGGGTACTGTGGTTCTTCCCCCAGTCCAAAAGATGTTCTGGTTGGTAGGTTCATTGGTCACCGTAAATTGTCCCATGACTCGCCTCAGGTTAAATCAGAGGTTGCTGGGCAGCATGGCCCAAAGGTTCAGAAGGGCCTGTTCCAAGCTGTATCTCAATGAATAAATAGACCAGAATTCACAGTCACACAGGAAATGTCTGTCATATCCTGAGGAATTTGGGCTGTCTTCCAAGACAATATGGTCAACGGTAGTTACAATGATTATCAGTGACACTCTTGCTGGTTATCATTCTGCCTCTCTTGGTTGCTCTCCCACCACTGGGATTTCTGTTTCTCTCACAGTGCAATGAATTCTCACCTTTCCCATAGATGACTAGGGGAAGAAGTTACACTGAAAGGGAACAGTAGTTTTCTGGAGCCTCTTATTTCCGGCAATCTAACCTTTCTGTTTTGTGCCTGGCTTCCAAAATATGGTCTTTAACCCTGGGCAGACATTACAGATGGGATGCTAATTCTTACCTAGCATGTTTAACTCAGTCCGTTTCCATCTGGAGCCTCCACAGGCGTAGGTGATTGCCCGAATAAAGTCTCTCCCACAGAGCTTGAAACCACGACCGGGTTTCCGAGCTTCTGCCTCCAGCTGGGACTCCGGCACGAGCAGCCAGACGGCCAGAGTGAACCAGAACTTCTGCATTGCCTGACGTCTGCGGAGAGAGCACAAGTCTTACTGGTTGTGGGATGAGACTCCGTCTGAGCTCTCTTTGCTTGGAGCTGGCTCTATTTAAACCCTTGTTTATATCTGACAAAGAGATATAATTATAGAGCAGTCACCACACACGACAGGAGACTGACAGTTTAATGAGTGGTGTCAGGAGCAATGTAAAGGTCTTGGGGAATGAGGCGGAGTCTGACACTCTAGTGCCTCATACTAAGCACACGTCTCCTTTGCAACTTATCAAACAGGAAATTTAAAAATTAATCTCAACCAAGTACACACAGAATAGAATGTTTTAAAGCAGATATTTTGTTAAAATTGTCAATTCCCATAGCTCACCTCACACATTTCATTGCAAGTTTCTGTTTAAAACTTTCTCTGTGTCTTCTCCCTTTTGTTTACTAATCTCCTGC